>NW_018128079.1:913133-914486 GCF_001952655.1 Monopterus albus | reverse complement strand
AGTTGAACTCCACAAGCTGTGTGTTGGGGGACGGCCTCTGCCTAAAAGCTCTTCAGTCTAAAGAACAGGGGAATCATATCATATTGAACATTAGACCTCAACAGAGACCATCATAATTTTCATGACAGTTAAACGAGCATATTTCATTTTATATAAAATGCATATTTCATTTTATATAAAATATATCTAAAATATATGCTAAAATATATCCTCAGTAAGTTCCAACACAGAGAATAAAAATCAGTGAGCATTGCTTACATGATGTCCTCCTCAGGATTTCTTAGCAGCAGCTCTCATTGATTCTGCATCTAAAAGCAGTAGGCAGACGGCTGCATGTGTGACCCCTGGACAATGGAAGATATACTTTCCTCATCAATCCCCAAAGCTTCCCGCTGATACAGAAGAAATCATTTTGACCCTGCCGTATTAAGGACATTAATTTGATCCTTTGAGAGCATCAGATTATTCTCTTCTTGTGCTCAAAACAAACATCTAATTATGATTCAGTAAGTTTGAGCATCTCACACCAATTCTTTTAAAACACACATGCAGCCTTATCAAAACAAAACAAAGTAGAACAGGTGCTGAGATGACGTCAAAACGTGCTTTAGTGTCATTTTATTTACATATGCTATACAACCATAAGATATATTAGAAAAACTAACAAAATGTTTTGTGAACTTAGTTTATGTAAAGTGAGGAAACAACATATTGTTCCCTAAAGGTATAATTATTCTTAAGCAGGCCATGCAGCGTTATCAAAAGAAAACAAAGTAGGATAGCTGCTGAGATGACGTCTAAACCTGCTTTTTCTGTTTTTACATGTAACATAACCACAAGATATAACTTTATTACAGAAACTAACAAAATGTTTTGTGAACTTAGTTTATGCAAAGTGAGGAAACAACATATTGTTATCTAAAGGTATAATTATCGTTTAACATGCCATGGTTGTAATGGGCCCATTGTGTCTTGCCTTCATCAGAGAATTCTGGTTAATGATCTTTGCTGTAACAAACAAACCCTTTACTGTTTAAACTTGGGACTAATTCATCTCTGTTGTACCCATTAACAATTCCAACAATTAGAAGCTAACCTGCCATTCCAATTAAACTTTCTAACTTCAACTCCACCATCTGCCCTGCATTTAGCTTTTGTTTAATTAGGTGACAAATCTACGTTCTAACATGTTTTTACATCATACTGATTCTGCTTTTTTGTTCTAAATTTGTACGTTTAAACATTGCAGGTCTTCAATGTCTCTGAATCATTGAGTTCCCTTCACACTTTTAACTTCACTTAACATAGGTTGTGATGTCAAGGTCAAGTATTTATTGTCATATGCACAGTGAG
>NW_018128079.1:901040-909160 GCF_001952655.1 Monopterus albus | reverse complement strand
GTTTAGCCAAAACATGAGGCAAAGTCAAGGTGCGTGACTGTTGTTTTCGTGGTGTGTATCTAAACAATTGGACATAACCTTACACATTAAGACAAATATTAAGACTAGCATTACAGTTGACCCTAAAAGCTCTTTTCCTGTAACCTTGGCGTGCCTGCAGTCTTCACTGCAGGCTGAACAGTTACAGCCTAAGCTAGTCACCCTGTCTGCACTAAACATTTCTAGACAACAAATCTCTAAATATCTATCTAACTAAGAAATAACCTAACATGGAAGAACTCACCAGCTAATGCTATAGTTTGGTCGACGTAAGGATACGACAAGGATCAGCACTCCTCACAGCAGTCTTCCTTTTGTGTGGCACAGTCACTTTCTTAATTGCCGGTGTCCTCCTTGTTGGAGCAATCACTTTAACTGGCTTCACTGTCATTTCCTCCTGGTTTGAAACTGGTTTAGTGGTTACAGCCAAAATTTTAGCGACAACTGATCTACTGTTTCATACTGGTTCACTTGGAGGTTGCAGAACTACAGATTCTTCAATGGCATCTGACATTCTGTTTATAACCTTACTCCATGTAACATAATATGTCTCATTTCGCCATCCCAATGGAGGTTTGAATCCTACTCTAACCACCAAAACATCACGCCAATTAACTTCTCTTTCCCTCACTCTGATAGAACACTGATCTTATTCCCAAGAGTCAGGGGGTCTGCTGGTCCACCATCCAGAAATCCACTCAATTCCACAGACACGCCTTCCAGGTATTTGGTCTGAGTACACGAAGAGACTGAAAGTGTCTATGTTAGAAGTCCAGGGTTGGTTAGACATATGCGCAAGTATCAGTCTCCGTGAGTCAGGGAGATAGGAGCACAGCTGGATCATGACCAGCATCATTGTCAGGAGGAGTATCAAGCTCACTCCCGTCATCAGACACCAGGAGCAGCAGCGCTCCTGGTGATGTTAATTTTCCTCTTTTGGCACTGCTTTTGACTCTGAACTGTCAGTGTCCTCAGGAACCTTCACACAGTGGTTCAGATGATACCACGTAGGCAAACCCTTCACCTGCACTGCTTGGGCGGTTGTGGTTACCAGCTCGTATGGACCTTCTCTTCTAGGAAAGTCCCACTTTCTCCTAAACACTTAAACATACAGTAAGTCTCCTAGTTTCACTTTGGGCTCTTCGTCTTCTTGGAGCTCTCTTGCCTACAGAGAAACAACATGGGAGGAGATACTCCTGTGTATGTTAGTCATTTGCTTCACATATGACTTCATGTCATTTGTCAATATGTCCAAAGATTGACCCTTCAGTGCTCTGTACACTGGCGATGGCATTGGCCGGCAAAACAAAGCCTCATGCAGTGTTAGCCCCAGCGATCTGTGAGTGCTCGCTCTGCATGCCATGAGTGCTAGTGGCAAAGCATCTACCCAGTTTAACCCAGTGCTAATGCAAATCTTAAACAGTTTATTTTACAGGATCCCATTGCATCTTTCAATGTCAGACTGTGAAGTTGGACAATACTGTTGAACGTGTTCACGTAAATTGAAAAGAAAAGACTAAATATAAAGATATTTCACAGTGTGAAATTTATTATGCATTAACGTATCAAAATAAGCATGTGCACATGGATCCCATCTGTTTAGGATAAACAGAAAAGACTAACTTCAACTTAGCAGTACACAACATTTATATGAAAAAATGTTACTCTCTGATTGGTCCAAAAACTGTTGGGGAGGAATTGTGGTTTAAACTTAATTCTCCCAAGATTGGTCCTTCAGTCCGTCCATCCTCCAATCCTCCTCTCTGATCCAATGGTTGTAGACAGCACCCTAAAAGGGAGGAATACTTGCCCTGTCTTAATTCTTACATAGACACCTATTCTTTCTTACCAAGAGACTTTGACACTAACCCCCCTTAGCAATAAAACTTCTCTGCCTGTGTGAGTGTATATTACCCTGTCTTTTGAAGCTGGTCTCTCTTCCTGCTTTAGATGTACTCTCTGTTCCTGCTCTCCTAAAAACCCCAATAAACTTCTAGCCCCCCATCCCATCAGCCAAGTGGTGTGGTAATAAAGTAATTGTGGACCCTCTTTGCTAAAGCTATTAACCTTAAAACTCAGTGTTTTAGTAAACCAGTCTCCTTTGATGTTAAACAGTACTCTAGTTGGCTAACACAGTAAATACTGACCAGTGATTCAATGCAGACTTAAGATGATATGTAACTACATAAACATAAACACAACTGTGAGAGTAAAATCAGCACTCTTTGCTGCTTGGTCAGCAGCTGCATTTCCTTGTGTGACCACTGAATCATCTTTCTGATGAGCGGCACACTTGATAATAGCGAGGGCTTTTGGCTTCATCATTGCTGTCATCAGCTTCTTGATTTGGTCACCATGCAACACAGGTGAACCATCAGCTTTCTTGAAGCCTCCTCCTTTACATGCTGAACCAAATAGATGACAAACACCATGAGCAAAGGCTGAATCTGTATACACATTAGCACGCTTGCCTTCAGCAAGCTCACACGCATGAGTCAAAGCTTTCAGCTCTGCTAGCTGTGTGGAGCAGGGCTGTGCACACTGTTGACTACACACAACCTGCATTTCACCATCTCTCTCTTCTACCACTGCAAATCTTGCTTTGAGAGCCTCTCTCTCTCTAAAGCATGATCCATCCACAAACAACATCATATTCACAGCCTCTAGAGGAACAGCACTCAAGTCAGAGCATAATTTGGTATATCTTTCTGCCTCAGCCACACAATCATGTGGCTCTCCCTCAAAGGGCAGTGGAATGGAATCGGCTGGATTCTTCACTTTACACACATGCAGTGTCACATCTGGATACTCAAGAAGTCTGTGATAGTCACTGAGGCATTGTGTAGTTAACACAAACTTACCTCTCTTAATCAAGTTTACCAGTTTGTGATGAGACAAAATCTCCACAGGATAGCCCATTGTGAAGGCTGATGCTTTCTCATACATCAAATGTGCTGCAGCCAAGTGATGATAACAAGGTGGCAGTCCCAGCTCAACTGGGGTTAAAGCCAGAGAATAATACGCTATAGGCTACGCATGTGAACTCACTCCTATCTTTTGGGTCAATACCCCACAGGCGTGGTTCTGTCAACATGACACGTACAACAAAAGTGGTTTCTCATAGTCTGGTAGAGCAATAGCCGGTGCCTGCTACAATAATTGATTGTCTCAAATGCCATGTTTCCTTCGGAAGTCCATGTTAACTTCCCCCAGAGGTTTCCAACACCTGTGGCTTTGACCATGTCTCTCAGTGGTTGGACAATAGTGGAATATCCATCAATCCACTCTGCACTGTAAGCAGTCATCCACAGGTCATCATTTTCTTTACCATGGTGGGCTTAGGCGCCCTAGACAATGCTTCCAACTGCAAGGGGGACACAGCTTGCATCTCCCCAGTCTTTGTCGTTCGATGTCCACTCTTGCACACCTGGCTGTAGTTTGTCTAGTGAAGCTTTATGTCCTCGTTCAGCTAGCATTGTTAACAAGGTCATGGAGTCCTTGTGGCATGTCTCAAAATCCAGTGCAAACAAAATGATGTCATCAACATACTGGAGGATGGTGCTTGAGATCTTACCTGCCAAGTCCTCCATGTCTTCTTTCAGGACTATATTAAACACATGCAGGCTATGTTTGAAGCCCATCAGAACTCGGGTATGTGTAAGAGTGACCCCTATACGTGAATGCAAAGAAATCGTCGATTGTTCTCGCTTAGCGGCACACTGAAGAATGCAGAACACATATCAACCACCGTGAACCACTTGGCGTCCAGAGGAACGTTCGACAACAGGGTATGTGGATTTGGAACTTCAGCTTGAAAGTCTTCCATGACCTCATTTAGAGCTTGCAGATCATGTACCAATCGATACTTACTTTTATCAGCTTTCTTTACTGGCAAAATTGGTGTATTACTGCATGGATTTGGTTCAGCCACCAGTACACCTGCTTCCAGCAGGCCTCATACCATCTGCTCAATGCCTGCCTCTGCCTCAGGTTTCAGAGTCTATTGCGGTCTCCATGGAGGTCTGCAACCTGGTTTTAATCTCACCTCCACAGGTTGTGCAGACTTGATAAGCCCCACATCAGTATCATGTTTTGACCATCGCTCTGCTGGCACTCTGGCCACCATCTCTTTTTCAACATCTGAATGTTGATGGCAGAACACAGGTTGGCAGGGGAGTCGGATGACCTGTGGATGAGCCCAGCCTGAAGCAGAGATGAATGTCTTAATAAAAAATCCATCTTCGCTCAACCAAATATTTTTGTTATCTGTTGGCACAAATTTTGCTTCTTTTGACTCTACAATCATTGGACCCAAATGTTTCAGCTCGTAGCTAGGATTTACCAACAGTGTAACATGTGGAATGCTGTTTTTTTATTCTGAATTCTTGGTCCAGATACAGATCACTCTCTACTACCACTGCCACTCCCTGCTTACCGAGCACAATGGAAAAACACTGTATTTGAACCATCACTGACTGTTCCTTAAGCCACATGTCTGGCTTTGCTTTAGATTCAGACTTATAATATTGGACAATGCAGTGGGGGTAACAGGCGGGGGACATGGCTTCTGGCATATTAGCTTTAATGAAGTCCATCCATGTTTTAGCTGGCTCCATAAAGGTATCACTCAAATCTCTGAGCCAGTTGACCACTGACTCATCCTTTTTCACAGTCATTTGGCTCTGTCCAGTGGCAACAGCCACCCCAGCCGTCGTATGTCACAGTCCAGTTTGCACAAAGCAGCTCATCCAAGCAAAATTAAAAGAAGTTTGATTTAATATTAACACTGGCAGTTCAACAGTCCTTCCATGAAATTGCAGGAGAACGGGGTGAAAAACAAGAATCAGTTGTTTCATCCCTGAGAATTCGATGATCCGTACATATTGTCCAGATCTTGGGAGGTGATTAGCGTCAAAATGACTTACACAGGTGTAAGCAGCACCTGAGTCTGCCATCATTTTGATGGTTTTACCAGCCATGACAACTGGCACCACTGGTTCTTTGTCAGGGCTTGAAACTGAACTCACTTGTGTATTTGTTGTTCCAGTGAGTGGCAACTGATGCTCTCCCAGATGCCCCTGTTTATTCTCAGGGCCTCCCTAATACCCTAATACAGGCCTCCTGGGCCTGGGATGCCTGCTGCTCCTGGGCATACTGAACACGAGACCACTCCAGGCATCTTGCATTTATATGGCCAAACTTTCCACACTGAAAGCATCACCCTCTGCCTCCTTGTCCTCTGCCTGCCGAAAACCTTCTTGTTATTGGAGGTGCTCCATTCCACCCCCCTGGTTGCACATAAATCACCTAGGGAGTGACAGCAGCAGGCACGGGAGGTGGAGGGGGCCTGACTTTGTCCACAGGGGTCATAACAGCTTGGACCTTTTTCTTTCCTTCTGCCAGCTGTTGGTGCGTCAACTTTCTCACTGCTTCCTCATCTGCTTGTTTTTAGCGGAGTGCACTGACATGTGCTTTTGTCACACCATCCACCACATTGTCTGTGAACTGTTTGAATGAAATATTGTACAGTCCCACAGCATCACCCAACTTACTCTGAGCTGCCTGCAGCAAACCGCTAACAATTCTCTTTCTGATAGCCTGCCGGTGAAAGATATCTTCTTCAGGCTTTGCATCAGTCTTATCCACTCCTTTTCTTGTTACACCTCTCCAATGTCTTTTCTTATGTTGATCTGTGGCAATTTTAGTTTTACTTACCAGTGCCAGGGCTCTGTTTCTGATCTCTGTGGTTCTTAAAGAGTACACAATCGGATTCACAAAGGGTGGGGTGCAAGAGGCCAGAGACATGCTTAGCAATGGCAGGTCATCAATCAATTGCAGATAAAATAAAATATTAAAAATGGTAATGACAGGAAAGTAAAATACAGCAACAAGGATGATATGTTCAGTGCAAGTAGCCAAAGCTTTAACTCGACTGTCTAAAGATTTCATCCTGAACACCGTTACCAGGATGCTGACATAAGACAGACAAATAAAAGTAAAGGGTACAACTAGAATCAAGAAAGTAAGTGAATTGGCCACAGTCCACTGCACTGTGTCACAGACACAACTGAACACTGTGACAGAATTGCAAAAAGACAATCAAGTCAATATGCCTATTGCAAATGCATAAATTCCCAGAGTAAAACTCCAAATCAGACCAATAATAATCTGGACAATCATCAGTACAGCTGTAATATGTATAAACAAGGACAATAAAGTTATGAAAAGTAACTAAAGGGAACTAAAGTTATGAGAAGTAACTAAAGCTTATAAAGAAACTAGAGTCTATAAGAATCAAATCTTACAGCTCTAACCTTAATTTGATCCTTGGAGAGCATCTGATTATTCTCTTCGTGTGCTCAAAACAAACATCTAATTATGATTCAGTAAGTTTGAGCATCTCACACCAGTTCTTTTAAAACACACATGTAGCCTTATCAAAACAAAACAAAGTAGGACAGCTGATGAGACAACTTGTAACCTTGTTTTTGTGTCATTTTATTTTCACATGCTGTACAACCTAAGATATAACTATGTTACAAGAAATTACAAAATGTTTTGTGATCTTAATTTACGCAAATTGAGGAAACAACATAATGTTCCCTAAAGGTACAGTTATTGTAAAAGATGCCATGGTTCTATTGGGCCCACTTTATCTTGCCATCACCAGAGAATGCTGGTTAATGATCTTTGCTATAAGAAACAAACCTTTAACTGTTGGAACGTGAGGCTATTTCGTCTCTGTTCCACCCATTAACAGTTCGAACCATTAGAACCTGACCTGCCATTCCAACTAAACTTTCTAACCTCCACTCCACCATCTGCCCTGCATTTAGCTTTTGTTTAATTAGGTGACAAATCTACACTCTAACACACTCTTATATCATACTGATTCTTCTTTTATGTCCTAAATTTGTACATTTAAACATTGCAGGTCTTCTTAAACATTTTTGAATCATTGACTTTTAACTTTGGTTGTGGTGTCCTTGTGAGGAAGAATGAAATTTTCAGAAAGAAACCGGTACTGAAATGAAAGAAATGCCTTTTCTTTTGCTCCAGTTTCAGACACTGCTTTGCATACATTTCTGCCTTTGGGGGCCAAACATTTGCATTTTGAAGATTTCATGCATTAAATGTCTGCATTTTTAAGGCCTGTACACTTTATTTCTTCATATAATAGATTGGCAGCAGCTTCAGTTTCGGTGCTACTGCTTGAAAAACTAATAGTAAAGATGGTGGGGTTTCACTGTACTGTAAACACTCCAATTACTTTCACACACATAACCCAGATGTATCTACTTTATAAATATCAAATCATTGTCCTTAAGGTGCTTTAAAAAGCCTCTACACCATCGAGAGACTCAACAGCAAAAAACTGACCACCGTCACCAGTCCCAGCTGACGAAGTATACCACTTCTAATCGGGTTCCAGATGATGGAAAGAATATTCAGTCACACACATACCAAAGTGCACTTAATTATAATTACCTTTTTATTCACAGATGCGCATCTGGAGATCATACAACAGCAGCAGCCAAGATGATCTGATCTTACATCTCTAACACTGTGTGTTATATACTATTCTTCCCGCCTCCTCACATTCCTTAGGATGCAGCTGAGATCAATCAATACTTAGCTAAAGTTCTCTCCCACCATACACAGTGCTTTTCTCATGACACTTAAGTCTTCCTCCCTAAAACTAAGGTACTTTCCTGTGATCAAAAGCACACATACACATAATGATTACATGAACACTCAGTAATGCTGAGAAAGCTAAAACTTATCCTTATCAGTTCATTAAGTATAAACAGTGGAGTGTACCAGACATCTTTATGTCCACTGTTTTCAATCATTTGCTTTTTCCTGTGACTCCCTTCATGTGAAGCAGTGCTAAGCACTACTCCCAAGAGTGCATTTCAGTGTTAGAGTGAACACACATTGCAGCTGATTAAAACATGGTTGAAGGTTACATTCTTGTTCAGTTCAATTATATGAAACAGTGCCCATACTTCAAACTCAGTGACAGTTATATTCTATATGAGTGCATAAGATACTAGTGTTAGGGCTACAATACATATTTT
>NW_018128079.1:889288-898338 GCF_001952655.1 Monopterus albus | reverse complement strand
TGTATTACTACTTTTTGCTACAGAAAATAAATGAACAATAGCCCGATGAGTGGCTGTTAAGTCTATATTCCACACTCATCATTCTTAAATAGATCATTTTACAACATCAAGTAAGGAACATTCAAACTTAACAAGAACAAGTTAAATACTTAACTATACCATCATATGTGGGGGCTGTAACCGCTATCAAATACAGTTGTACAGTTATATACTTATCTATATAACCACATGTGTGTAGGGACTGTAACCAGTGTCTGTTTATCTTTTCAGATGCGGTTAACCACGACTTTCTTATCTTTGGCTGCAGATGCGTCACGACTTCCTTATCTCCAGCAGCAGATGCTGGGGGGTGGGGCTAAGGGGCGGGGCCACCTGTCAAATTAATTCTGATGAGATGTGGTACCTTTACTGTGTGTCCTAAAGTATGTTGGCCAAAATTAAAAGTCAGTGATTCAAAGCCTTTGAAGAAGACCTGCAATGTTTAAATGGACAAATTTAGGACAAAAAGCAGAATCAGTATGATATAAGAGTGTGTTAGAACATAGATTTTTCACCTAATTAAACAAAAGCTAAATGGTGGAGAGGAAGTTAGAAAGTTTAGTTGGAATGGCAGGTCAGCTTCTAATTGTTAGAATTGTTAATGGGTGCAACAGAAATGAATTAGTCAAACATTTTTAACAGTAAAATATTTGTTTGTTACAACAAAGAAAATTAACCAGCATTTTCTTGTGATGGGAAGATAAACTGGGCCCATTAAAACCATGGCCTGTTTAATGATAATTATACCTTTAGGGAACAATATGTTGTTTCCTCACGTTACAAAAACTAAGTTCACAAAACATTTTGTTAGTTTTTATAATATACTTACTGTATATCTTATGGTTGTATACCATGTGCAAAGAAAATGACAAGACAGAAAAAAAAAAAGTTTAGAAGTCATCTCAGCAGCTGTCCTACTTTTTTTTGTGTTTTGATAAGGTTCCATGTGTAATTGGTGTGAGATGCTCAAACTTACTGAATCATAATTAAATGTTTGTTTTGAGCACAAGAAGAGAATAATCAGATGCTCTCTAAGGATCAAATTAATGTCCTTAATAGAGCAGGGTCAAAATGACTTTCTCTGTGTCAGAGGAAAGCTTTGGGGATTGATGAGGAAAGTATATCTTGCACTGTCCAGGGGTCACACATGCAGCCGTCTGCCTACTACTTTTAGATGCAGAATCAATGAGAGCTGCTGCTAAGAAATCCTGAGGGGATCATGTAAGCAATGCTGAATGACGTTGATTTTCAACGTTGGAACTTAGTGAGAATATATTTTATATAAAATTAAATATGCCCATCCAATTGGCATGAAAATTATGATTGTCTCTGTTGAGGTCTAATGTTGATATGATTCCCCTGTTCTTTTAGACTGGAGAGCTTTTAGGCAGAGGCCGTCCTCCAACCCACAGCTTGTGGAGTTCAACTATGTCATTTCTCAGGACTGTTTTAAATGACTCTGTTATCATTCATCCTCCAGGCTTCTATATTACTGGATTACAGACATTACCCTACATCAGTGTCTATGTCATCTTTCTAGCATTTGTTTATGTACGCTTTAATCCACTCTAATGTTAAGCTCTGCTGGAGAGCCAAGGAGATAAATCCATATCTCAGCAACTAAAGAGACCTACATAATAACAATATGCACATATCAGCAGCATTCCACGTGCATCAACCAGACAACACAGCTGCCCCCATTCCCTGGAAGATACCACCATGAGGAAAATTACCTCGCCTTGACATTGAGCTTATAATGTGGGATACGGCCAAATACGGCTTCCCAGTCCTACTACATGTTTCATATCAAGGACAAGGCGAAAAAGACGAATAACGCCTGGCAACAAAGTAGCACATTGGCCTTCCCGAGTGCTTAATCTGACAAAAGCTGCCGCAAACGTCTCAAAGTCACGGACGGACACGCGGGATCTGCCGGGAGTCGCCATGTGAACAATAACCTTCCAAAGCATCGTGTCCTTATCGCAACACACGCCCGAAACACCTAAACGTCTGTATTTAACCACGCTAAATGGGGAATTTGGACTGCAGAAATACAGACAAACAAAGACAAAAACCGAAAAGCAGCCGCAGCCCAGTCAAAACATACCTTTCCGTGTCCCGGAGGAGGGGAAAAGAGATTCAGGCTTCCCCCGACACAAAAGCTGTCTCGCTCCCGTTTCCTCCTTTCCTTGTCCCTTTAGAAGATACCCCTCAAAAATAAAAATCGGCTTTCTTCTCGTTTTCCCGTCGGTGCTTGGGTCAGTTGTGGTTGAGTCAGTGGGTCGGGTGGATGCTGTTTCCCTCTTTTGGCTCTGGCTGCTTGTGTGTTGTGCGCTGCCGGACACTTTGCTCCAGTTTCTCCGGCTCCCTCTATAGAAATATGTGTTAGTAGGTCAGCAGTTGCATAACAGCTCTTAGGCTGCCTAGTCACGTTTTTGTCCTCTATCTCTCCGCGACACAGTCTGTCTGTGTGTTGCTATAACCTCTCTCCACCCCTCCATCTACGTCTCCTTCTCCACCCTTCGTACACGATGTGGTGCCATTGCTTTCACGGGAGTGGGGAAGTTTGTAAGAAGGACACGGCCCCGTTTACAGTCCCCGTGTTCTGCTGAGAGGTCCGACAGCAGCATGTAAAGGCATGCACTTCACTTCAGCTGTGTTAGCACAGAGCCACGTTGTTCCCCCATTACTCACTGTTGTATACAGTATTTCTCCTGGTGATACTTTCTACTTAATACCGTAAAGATAAAATTAATTCTGATGATGAATGGGACCTTTGGTGGTCCCAGCTCCCAATTTAAGAATCCCTGGCCTGAAGGTGTGTGTGTGTGTGTGTGTGTGTGTATAAAGAGACGAAAAAGAAAGTTATGAATGTTTGTGCAGCTCTTTCCACTCTAAATTTCATTACACAACATAATACAATACATATTACAGGTATTACATCGTTATTGAAATGATTTTTTTAAAGCCATTGTAGCATGCATGCAGCAGTTCAGGACGATTATAAATACACAACTGATATTGACGTATAATATTGTAGCGTCCCGCAGGACACAAGGAAGACAACCTTGAGTGCCGACGAATAGTCGCTTTTTATTAACTCCACACAACCGGTTACTGTTGGCCGTAACCACGCCAAAACAACAGCCCAACAACACCAAGAAAAAAGATTAACAACCTGCTAACACCCTCTGTAGCTCAAATCCCCACACTTCACTCCCCCCCCGCTCTCACACATCTTAACCCCTGAAGCTCCACACCCATCAAGGAACCATAACAATTTAGAACATCATAACATGCCAAGTGAAGGATCACTACAGTATATTATCCTGGAGTTTACTCATTCTTTGCAATGCATTCTGCTAATTAGCATACGACCATTTTATTTAGACTTAACATGAGGTTTGGTGTGTTTCAGTCAATTTGTTAGTATTTTTCACACCAATGTAGCAACTGTAAAATTAGCATTATACTTGTCTTATGTTTTTTGCTTACCTTTTCCTCGATCGGGACCTCCAGTTGCCAAAATGTTTCTGAGTTTGATATCAAAAGACTGTCGCAATCCTGCATCTTGTCCTTGTGTAGCTGCCTGCTCAGGAAAACCGACCTGTGAGCTGCCAGGGCTTAAAAGTTCTATATCGCAAAGACTGTCGCAATCCTGCATCTTGTCCTTGTGTAGCTGCCTGCTCAGCAAAACCGACCTGTGAGCTGCCAGGGCGGAAAAGTTCTCTCATCTCACTTTCCACCGAGCTGTGGGCTACCCTGGCCACATCGCCTGTCGCTTGTTGAACAACGGAGGAAGACAACGACGTTACAGTTTCGGGGGAAGCGAGAATATTTCTTAGAACACCAATGGCTTGCTGCAGTACTCGTCCCTCATTTCCTCCGTCCATGCTTGTCGGAACTTACGTGCATTACCTGCGCTTAGCAATCACATTGCATTATCTCCCGCCGTTTCTACAATACTGCTTCCGTTTCCACTATACTGCTTCCGTTTCCACTATACTCATGCACGCACACACATATATTCTCCTCTCACATACATATATTCTCCTGTCACTTACATATATTTTCCTTTCACACACATATATTCTCCTCTCACATACATATATTCTCCTGTCACTTACATATATTTTCCTTTCACACACATATATTCTCCTCTCACATACATATATTCTCCTGTCACTTACATATATTTTCCTTTCACACACATATATTCTCCTTTCAGTGGAGGAATTAATATATGTATGTGTAAGTAGAATATGTGTATGTGTAAGTAGAATGTATGCATGTGTGAGGAGAATATATGCATGTGAGAGTGAGGATGTATGTGTGTGAAACATCGAGAATACATAATGTCTTATACGGCCCCTTATAGACAAAAGCAAGTTTAGACATCGTCTCAGCAGCTGTCCCACTTTATTTTGTTTTGATAAGGCTGCATGTAACGGTTATCATTACTGTACATAATTATCCATAAGAAGTGTTCTTACTGCTATTCTTGACCAGTCAGCACAAAGACTTGACAGCACCTCACTAAGAACATTCATGTATGAAGTTATGGCTATTATTAACAGCAGACCACTCACTACTGAATACTTGAATGACCCATTCCGGACATGAACCTTTAACTCCAAACCACATCCTTACATTGAAGTCTACAGTCATTCTGCCCCCTCCTGGACAATTAGAGAAAATCTTCGGGTGCTGTATTTGGCTAACGAGTTTTGGACTCGATGGAAGAAGGAATATCTTTTAAACTTACAATCAAGACAAAGGTGGCACAAGAACAGAAGGAACTCAAAGGTTAAGAATATTGTCCTTCTACAAGATGACCTGGTACCACGCAATGAGTGGAAGCTGGCCAGAATCTCAGAGGTCTACCCAGGTAGGGTGAGAAAACTGAAATTGTTGGTTAGTGAAACAACATTTGACAAAAACAGGAAACCGATAGTTAAAATGGTATTCGTTGAAAGACCTGTACAAAGAGTTGTTACTCTACTTGAGGCAGACTACTGTATTAAATGTTTACCTGAAATTACATGTTGGTTACTAACAGGGAATGTTCATATACGTGCAATAACCGTTGCGTTTAGAGAAATCCCACGTCAATATTGTGTGATTTGGTGAGAATGTAACAGTTATCATTACTGTACATAATTATGTATACTTGTTTATTGTTTTTACAAGGCATAATCTGGAATTTAAGTTGCTTTAGTTATTTCCTTTAGTACTATTACTTTGAAGGTCACTGTTAGGTACAAATCACACTGAGCTGCTCTCGCGTGAATAGGATCCTCGAGCCAGAGACTCAAGATATCACAAACGTGGACGTTCGTCTGTTCTTTCAGAAGATTGGCACTAAGCGTTATGAACATTAAGGCGGAAGAAGATCATAAAAAATATGTACAGGAGCAAGGCCTAAGTTGTTCTTTCGTGGCATGCAGCCAAAGAGTTTTCACGGTGAAATGGGAGAGAAGACTTCTGATAAACCAGTTGAGAGAAAACCACTTGTGTCAGCATATGCCTCGGGGGAACTACACTGCATGTGTTTGTGTTTTAAAAGAATTGGTGTAAGATGCTCAAACTTACTGAATCATAATTAGATGTTTGTTTTGAGCACAAGAAGAGAATAATCAGATTCTCTCCAGGGATCAAATTAAAGTCCTTAATAGAGTAGTGTCAAAATGACTTTCTCTGTGTCAGAGGGAAGCTTTGGGGATTGATGAAGAAAGTATATCTTCCACTGTCCAGGGGACATTGGAGAGTTGGAAGAAGAAAAATATAGGCAACATGTTTGTCATTTCCAATATTTCTACACTGAATTGCACGTGTAAGATTTCATGCATTAAATTACTGCACTTTTAAGGCTTGAATGATGTTTTTAGATACTAAATTCCTGCCTCATTAAACTTCAATTTTAAGTTTTGGTCCTACTGTTTCATAAGTTAATAAAACAAAGAAGAAAAGTATTCATCTACAAAGATGATATAGACAAAATAATGGAATTGTGATGAGTGCTCCACACAGTATGCTACTATATTTGACAAATTAGAAATCCAGTGAATAATGTTGGGTAAAATTATTAACAAGGCATACTTTAAGGTTGATTCTAATATTTTATGAATTAAAAACTTAATTAGTAGAAGATTAACATTATGCTTGTTGAGTAGTCAACCAGTGTGTTTACTTTGTGTATGGTAATTCTGTCATAGTTAAGATTTAGCTTAGAGCACACATAAGTTTGCTTACTTATATGTTACAATTATGTTTACATAGTTGAGTATATCATTCTATGTGTCCACTGAAGTCTTGGCCAGTATTTACTGTGTTAGCCAACTGGAGCACTGTTTAACATCAAAGGGAGACTGGTTCACTAAAACACTGAATCACATTAGATTTACAGCTTTAGCAAAGAGGGTCCACAGTTGTTTTATGATCACCACCTGGCTGAAGAGGCCAGGGAATTTGGGGTCACTGGGACACTAGGGGTAATAAACAAGAGATTAGATCTAAAAGCCAACAAGAGGAAGACAACTTCAAAAGACAGGGCAATATACAGACACACACAGGCAGAGACGTTTTATTGTTAAAAGGGGGGTTAGTGCCAAAAGTTTCTTGGAAACAAAGAAAGACATAGGTGTCTATGTAAGAATTAAGACAGGGCAAGTATTCCTCCCTTTTAGGGTGTTGATTACAACCATTGGATCAGAGGAGGAGAGGACAGCGTTCCTTCTCCTCCTGTAGTCAGGTTGAACGGTTTTGCTGTTGAGGTCAGGGCTTCAGATAGAGATGGAACCCAGAGCTCTGTAAATTGCTTTATTCGATGGTCTGTTTAGTTATGATAATAAATGTTTGAAAATTGATATTTGATTCCGATTATTCTTCATGAAAGAACACGCTGCAATAACCACTAAATAAAGTTTAACTGACTCAATTCTGTATCAGTAGATATTTTCTAGCTGCCAGTGAATAGAGGGGACCGTATGTCATTCTAGTACTACGCTACAAAATTGTTTTAGCTATTTAACTTAACATATACACTTTGATCCTCTGCCCAAGTATATCCTCCACAAAAAGATGAATGATAGTGTTGATATGAAAAGCTCATAGTTATGTCAGAGATATTTTTGTTTCTCAGCTCTTACTGAACAACATTCACCTGAAACATAAAAGAGATGCTGACCAGTGGAGGATGATAGACTGGTCCAGAGGTATTTGAGCTGGGCCAGCGCATCTGGGTCACACATGGTATTTTCAGGTGTGACGTCATCTGATCGTACCTCATGTGCTTGCACCCAGGTCTATTAACTGCCCTGAGGCTGATGTCAGATGTGGTGCTGGACAACCAAACACTTCCACAGTGAACTTCAACACTGGCCAAAATATCTGAGAAACACTTAACAAAAATCAGAAATCAAGATATGCACCGAAATGCATTTGGTTTTTAGGTAACACATTTTCTAATTCTAAGCTACAAATAACCACACTGTAAAAGTCACATTAATTTTTAAAACCTTGATTTGTAAACAAGCAATTAATTCCTTGCTGTAATTTTTAGCCTAGTTTATTCATTTTAAAAGACCACAATGCTTTGTAAAATAATGAGAAAAATATTAAAGAAATACTAATAATGACAAAAATGGGGGGAGGGCAAGATGCTCTGAATTCCTCTCATCTTAGAACCATGTCCTCTTTCACAATAATTATACCTTTAGGGAACAATGTGTTGTTCTCTCACTTTGCATAAACTAAGTTGCCCAAACATTTTGTTAGTTATGGTAATAAAGTTATATCTTATAGTTAAACAGCTAATAGGATGAACGTTAGTTTTTATTTATTTACAGTGGGTACGGAAAGTATTCAGACCCCTTTAAATTTTTCACTCTTTGTTATATTGCAGCCATATGCTAAAATCATTTAAGTTCATTTTTTTTCCTCAATGTACACACAGCACCCCATATTGACAGAAAAACACAGAATTTTTTACATTTTTGCAGATTTATTAAAAAAGAAAAACTGAAATATCACATGGTCATAAGTATTCAGACTCTTTGCTCAGTATTTAGTAGAAGCACCCTTTTGAGCTAATACAGCCATGAGTCCAAAGTGACTCCAAAGAGCAGTATTTTCATTTTAGTACGTTTTACCTTCTAGAGACATTTCATGGTTCTTCATAAGATCCAGAGAACATCACAACCTGTGGTAACCAAAGTTAAAACTGCAAATGGTAGTCAGTGATTTAAAGCAATGATGCCCCAGAGAGTGGCCAGGTAGGGGCATGGCCACCATCCTAAAATTTCTGTGTACCCCACTGCCCCCAAAACAGACAAGGTCTGTCATTCTAAAGTTTTGAAACACAAGCACTTAAAAATCTGATATACTTTTAAGATGGAACACATTTGAGTTAAATGTTAAAAGGAGTCCTCTCAAGAATTTTTTAAACAAGATTTTTAGATATAACTGAAATGGAAGGAGATGTTGGCTGTTAATAAATTATACAAACATTGAAATGATAACTAAACAAACTGAGTATGAAACCTGATGTGTGTTGTTTAACCAGAATTTTAGGTACAACAATGTTGCATTCATAATTCATTATTTTGTTCTACAGAATACAGATACGCCTAGAACTACAGCTACTTGTAGATTTTCTGTCCATCTAGAACCTTGACATTTGAAATAAATTTTAGTTCAAGAATACTACTTTTGATGTTTTTGAGCCGGTAACTCTGACTTTTTTTGGAGGGAGTGGTTTCCCAGGCCAAGCCTTCTGGCTCCCCTCGAGATGTCGTTTCTCCAGCTTTATTTAAGGAAGTCTTCCCATGTATTGGAGGCACGGTCTTGGAAATTATTAACAGTAGTTTGTCTTCTGGTGTTGTGCCTGGTTGTTTTAAGCATGCAGTTTTGCAACCTCTACTCAAAAAACCACGTTTGGATCAATCCATGTTGAGTAATTTTAGGCCTATTTCTAAGTTACCTTTTATCTCGAAGATTTTAGAAAAAGTGGT
>NW_018128079.1:873090-889207 GCF_001952655.1 Monopterus albus | reverse complement strand
GGTAGATCAGTGTCTGTCGGGCTGGCAGATGTGGAATCTGTGACAACCCCTTTGTTATCTGGGGTTCCACAGGGCTCCATTTTGGGGCCTTTGCTTTTTTCTTTGTATTTACTTCCCCTTGGCTCTATTTTTAGGAAACATGGGGTCTCTTTTCACTGTTATGCTGATGATGTCCAGATTATTATGCCACTGACCAAAAAAGACACCTACTCGATCCAACCGCTTTTAGCATGTCTTGCCGATATTAGGGCCTGGATGTCGTTAAATTGCTTGAAGTTAAATGATGCTAAAACTGAGGTTATAGTGTTTGGCCAGAATACGTCTGGCGACCCTCTTCCTGTAGACTTAGGCTTTTTGGGGCAGTATGTGCAATCGGTGGTCACTAATTTAGGTGTTAGAATAGACTCGGATCTGAGAATGGAGAGCCAGATAAATGCGGTTGTAAAATCTGGATTTTTCTATTTCAGGCAGTTAGTGAGATTAAAACCTTTTTTGTCGCGGCAGCATTTGGAGACAGTGATTCATGCGTTTGTTACATCACGCTTGGATTACTGTAATGCACTGTACGCTGGAGTTGGTCAATCAGGGCTTGCCCGCCTCCAGAGGGTCCAGAATGCTGCCGCACGGTTATTGGTTGGGGGGCGTAAGAGGGACCACATAACGCCAGTACTGGCATCTCTTCACTGGCTTCCTGTGCATTTTAGGGTTCGTTTTAAGATTCTTTTATTTGTTTATAAATCCTTAAATGGGCTGGCACCATCTTATCTAGTGGAACTTTTACGTCTGTGTAACTCGTCGCGCTGCCTCAGATCAGCAGATCAGCTTCTTCTGGAGGCACAGAGGGCCAGGCAGAAAACTAGGGGGGATCGAGCCTTTGCTGTGGTAGGTCCAAACCTGTGGAATGCCTTGCCGCTTTATATTAGGCAGGCCCCCACACTGTCTACTTTTAAGTCCCATTTGAAGACCTACTTGTATTCATTGGCGTTTGACCAGGAATGAGACCGTCTGTAGTGTTAGTGTTTATATTATTGTTTATAGCTTTTATGTGTTGTTTTTTATATTTGTATGATATGTTAAGTGCTTTGGTCAGCTGTGCTGTGGTAAAGCGCTATATAAATAAAGTTGAGTTGAGTTGAGAGAATATGATTCAAAAAATGGAAGATACTTGCAAATAATATAAAATATGATGTGATGGACATCATTCAGTTCAATGTTAGTTGTTCAGCACTGATTCACAACAAAAGTCATTTCAAGTCACTTTACATAGAGGAAAACCCTGTCATGATCCTGCTTTTATTTTGATACCACTTCCTGTCACCAGCTCATCCACAACCCCGGTAACTTCAGCTCATCATGCACATTGGTTTCACCTGCCACTAATCACCCACACCTGTTCACCACAGCATATAGCAGCTCCTCACACTGTGAGGAGTTGTCAGATTGTTCTATGCTTTGTCTAGACTATCCAGTGTTTTTTGTCTGACTGCTTTTCCGGTACCGGACCCTTGCTTGTGATCCAGCCTGCTCCCTCGTCTGACAGCAAACCTGAGATCAACACCCTGCCTGTTCAACCAACCTGTGATTCTGCCTTGCCTTCCCTGCTGCCCTGCCAGAGACTCGGACCTTGGACCGTATTAAGTACCACTCTTCCGCCTGATCTCCCAAGACTGTGTGTGTTTCTGCTGCAATCACAAAAAGACATTAAAGTCTGTTCTACTGCCTCAGCTGACTGGCTCTTTAAATGGGTTCACTCCTCTATCTTCACGGGAGCGTCACTCATCTCCCTGACTGTACAATCTGGCCAAAATGAACCCAGCCAGTAGCGAGCTCCGTGAATGGCAGGAGCGCATTGAACGGGCTCTGGCCGCTCATGAGGCTCTTCCTTGTTTTAGTAGTTTTTCAAGCAGTAGAATTTAATGCAGATATATTCAGAAAACATTAAAATGACTAAAACCATGTAAAAGCAGGTGATAAATTATAAAATTTTGAAAAAGCAGTTTTGTGTGCTAATTTTATTTATTATGACCAGTGGCAGGGTCCTGGTTTTCCTAAAATGAATGGGTTTTTTTTCCCCGCTCCTCCTTATACACTGTGGGGGGCAACTGTGATTCAGTGGGCAGAGCAGTCGCCTCCCAACCGGAGGGTTGGAGGTTGAAATCATGGTACTGAAATGAAAATACTGCTTTTTGCAGTAACTTGTTTACCGTATGTTGTTTTTTGTAATGCTTAGATTTCTTGCTTTGTAGCTCAAACAGCCAAACACAGTGGTTTAAATAAAAGTATTATAGACTTTAAATTTGGTAGTGAGAGATTTCATTAATGAATTTATTTCACACAAAATTGTATATTGTATTTTTGATGATAGATTATTTTAGCCTGTCTTTGAGACAAACTAATAGAGATCTAAATAAACCAACAAAAGATGGCAAGAGCTCTCAGCAATGTCACTGCTGCTGTTGAATAACTGTTATCTGTATAGATTTCTAAAGATAATTTCGAAGCTGATTAGGAGAAAAGTGGGTCAGAGTGGATCACCTTTCTGTGGTGTTTCAATCAAACTGGTTTCTTTGTTACCCTGCCAGATGTCCTAGAAACACCAGGGTCGGATTAAGGATGCCAGGGGCCCCTGGCCTAAAGTAAGTGCTTGCGCCCTTCCCAGGTACTCCCAGTTATGTTCCTCCTCCTGTTTTTGTGCTCTGCTGCTGCTCTAACGCCTGTTGTCTACCCTCATGATGTTTAGATATCTGATGATGATTGATGGGATTGATGGTCGACTTCTGACACTTGACAGCCCTCCCACTAAACACACATAAACCAATCAAAGCAGGGATTGACAAAACAGAACTAGTCAACCATTAACATCAACATTATTTATTATAGGAAAGCAGCAAAACGTTGCTTAAAATAAAGCTTTAGGCAGAAAACAAGACAAATACCAAAGATTAATAGCTAATGTGATACACTATGTAGTTATGTAGTCGTCTTATTCATGACCATACCTTGTATTTTATGTATGCCCAGTGAATTTTGTTCAGTAAGGACCCAGAAACAAAATATCTACAGTATAACATTCATAATTATGAGCTTTTCATATCAACACTATCACTCATCTTTTTTAGTGATGATGCACTTGGGCAGAGGATGAATGTAACCTTGCAGTGTAGGACTAGATTGACTTACTGTCCCTTCTATTCACTAACAATTAGAAAATGTCTACGGATACAGAATTGAGTCAATTAAACCTTATTCAGTGGTAATTCACTGGATTTCTAATTTGTTAAATATAGTAGCAGACCATGTTGAGCACTCATCACAATTCCATTCTTTTGTCTATGCCCCTCTTTGTGGATGAATACTTTTCTTCTTTGCTTTATTAGTTTTTGAAACAGTAGAACCAAAACTTAAAATTTAAGTATGATGAGGCAGGAATTTAGTATCTAAAAACATCATTAAAGCCTTAAAAGTGCAGTAATTTAATGCATGAAATCTTACACCTGTAGTTTCATGTAGAAATATTGAAAATGACTAAAACATATGTTGCCTACATTTTTCTTGTTACAACTCTCCAGTGTCTTTTCTTAAGTTGATCTGTACCAATTTTAGTTTTTCTTACCAGTGCCAGGGCTCTGTTTCTGATCTCTTTGGTTTTCAAAGAGTACACAATAGGATTGATGCAGGGTGGGGTACAAGAGGCCAGGGACATGCTTAGCAATGGCAGGTCCGCATTAATGAAATGCAGATAAAGGGCAAAAATAAAAATGGTAATGAGAGGAATGTAAAATACAGCAACAAGGATGATATGTTCAATACAAGTACCCAAAGCTTTAACTCGACTGTCTAAAGATTTCATCCTATACACTGTCACCAGGATGCTGATATAAGACAGACAAATTAAAGTAAAGGGTACAATAAGAATCAAGAAAGTAAGTGAAGTGCCTACAGTTATCTGCATTGTGTAATCATTACAGGCGAGTGTATACACAGGTATATAATCACAGAAATAACTGAACACTTTAAGGGAATTGCAAAAAGACAGTCGAGTCATCATACCTGTTCCAAATCCATTGATTCCCAGACTAAAACACCAAGTCAAACCAATAATATAAGACATGCTTCGCAGTATGTTGATTGAGTTCTGATGCAGAGGGAAACATATTGCGATCAACCTGTCATAGGCAAGTATAGCAAGAGCATATGACTCCAAACTCACAAAGCTATAGTAAACATATATTTGTACTAAACACATGTTAAATGGAACAAAGTTATCCTTAATGAGAAAAACCTTTATCATGCTGGGAATAATACTTGTGCTTAGAATTACATCAATTACTGCGAGGTTGCCCACAGCCAAAAACTTTGGAGTGTGTAAACAATAATTTAAGATAATTACATAGATCACCAAACAGTTAAACAGCAGTGTGACCACGTAAACAAATGCTAGAAAGATGTAGGGAAATGTCTGTAATCCAGTAATATAGAAGCCTGGAGGATGAATGATAACAGAGTCATTAAAAACAGTCCTGAGAAATGACATAGTTGAACTCCACAAGCTGTGTGTTGGAGGACAGCTTCTGCCTAAAAGCTCTCCAGTCTAAAGAACAGGGGAAATCATATCATATTGAACATTAGACCTCAACAGAGACAATCATAATTTTCATGCCAGTTGGATGAGCTTATTTCATTGTATATAAAACATATTCTCAGTAAGTTCCAACATAGAAAATATAAGTTAGTGAGCATTGCTTACATGATGTTCTCTTCAGGATTTCTTACCAGCAGCTCTCATTGATTCTGCATCTAAATGCAGCAGCCAAACGGCTGCATGTGTGACCCCTGGACAGTGGAAGATATACTTTCCTCATCAATCCCCAAAGCATCATTTTGATACAGGGAAAGTCATTTTGACCCTGCTCTAATAAGGACATTAATTTGATCCTTAGAGAGCATCTGATTATTCTCTTCTTGTGTTCAAAACAAATATCTAATTATGATTCAGTAAGCTTGAGCATCTCACACCAGTTCTTTTAAAACACAAACACATAGAGCCTTATCAAAACAAAACAAAGTAGGACAGCTGCTGAGATGACTTCTGTTTTTGTGTCATTTTATTTTCACATGCTGTACAACCAAAATATATAAATTTATTACAAAAACTAACAATGTTTTGTGAACTTAGGTTATGCAAAGTGATGAAACAACATTGTCCCCTAAATGTACAGTTATTGTGAAAGAGGCCATGGTTTTCATTGGCCTAGTTTATTTTGCCATCACCACAGAATGCTGGTTAAACAAATAAACAGAAAAATGAGCCTTGCAAAAAACTAAACAAAACACGACCTATTTCACAAATGAAGTGGGAAAAATTCTTTCATTTCAGTTCATGTTTTTTCCGAAAATTTCATGGTTCCTCACAAGGTCCAAAGGACATCACAACCTATGTTAGCTGAAAATAAAAGTCAAAGATACAAACACTTTTAAGAAGACCTGCAATGTTTAAATATACAAATTTAGGACAATGAACGCAGAATGAGTATGATTATAATAGCATGTTAGAACACAGATTTGTCACCTAATTAAACAAAAACTAAATGCAGGGCAGATGGTGGAGTGGAGGTTAGAAAGTTTAGTTGGAACAGCAGGTTCTAACTATTAGAACAGTTAATGGGTGCAACAGAGATAAGTCAAGTTCAATCATTTGTAAAAGGTTTGTTTCTTACAAGAAAGATAATTAATACTCATTTCTGCCACAAGGGTGCATCACTGCATGTTCTAAATTAGAAGCTGGAGACTGTTATCTAAATAGGAGTAAGTATTAATAAAAACAAGGTACAGTTATTCTTATCTATCCGATACTCATGCAATCATCCTTTCTCCTTTTAATGTCCCTCTCTTTTAGTCTCTTGCCTCTTTTCCTTTTCGCTTGTGCCTCTTCTTATCCTGTCTTGACCATACCTTGTATTATATTTGTTCCCAGTGAATTTTGTTCAGTAAGGGCCCCAGTTAAACTTTGTTAGTGGATTTCTAGTTTTTCAAATTTAGTAGTAGACCATGTAGAGCAATGATTAATGACGTGTCCCATTAATGATTTCAGCTTGTACTGAGAACATTAACACACTAGAGGGGAGGCACTCATCATAATTCCATTCTCTAGTCTGTGTCCCTCTTTGGAGATGAATACTTTTCTTTCTCGTTTTATTAGTTTGTCAGACAGTAGAACTAAAAGTAAAGCTGCTGCAATTTAAATATGATGATGAAGGACTTTAGTATATATAAAAAAAAAATTCAAGCCTTTAAAGTGCAATAATGTAATGCATGAAATCTTACACATGCAGTTTCATTTAGAAATATTGGAAATGACTAAAACCATACAAAACCAGAGGATACAATATAAATATTTTAAAAAGCACAGTTGTACGCCATTTTTATTTATTATGGCGGGTGGTAGGGTCCTGGTTTTCCTAAAAATCACATTTTTTTCCGCTCTGCCCTTTACACAAACATTTTTTGCCTGCTTTTTTGTTGTAACAATTCTCCAATGTCTTTTCTTAAGTTGATCTGTGCCAATTTTAGTTTTTCTTACCAGTGCAAGGGCTCTGTTTTTTAACTGTTTGGTTTTCAGACTATACAGTAGGATTGACACAGGGTGGGGTGCAAGAGACCAAATGAAAATGATGAGAGGAATGAAAAATACAGCAACAAGAATGATATGTTCAGTGCAAGTAGCCAAAGCTTTAACTCGACTGTCTAAAGATTTCATCCTGAACACTGTCACCAGGATACTGACATAAGACAAACAAATAAAAGTAAAGGGTACAACAAGAATCAAGTAACCAAGGGAATTGGCCACAGTCCACTGCATTGTGTAATCATTACAGGCGAGTGTATACACAGGTATATACAGTAGTCACAGAAAAAACTGAACACTGTGAGGGAATTGCAAAAAGACAATCGAATAAATGCACTTATTGAAAATGCAATGATTCCCAGACTAAAACACCAAGTCAAACCAATAATATAAGACATGCTCTGCAGTGTGTTGATTGAGTTCTGATGCAGAGGAAAACAAATTGCGATCAACCTGTCATGGGCAAGTATAGCAAGAGCATATGACTCCAACGTCTGAAAAGCATAGTAACTGTAGATTTGTACAAAATACATTAAATGGAACAAAGTTATCCTTAATGAGAAATTATTTTATCATGTTGGGAATAATACTTGTGCTTAGGATTACATCAATTACAAGCCTTTTACTGATTAAACTTGTGACAAATTCATCTCCGTTGCACCCATTAACTGTTCTATTAATAAGAACATGACCTGCCATTCCTACTAAACATTCTAACTTCCACTCTACAATCTGCCCTGCATTTAGCTTTTGTTTAATTAAGTGACAGATCTACGTTCTAAGACGTTATCTTATACAGATTTTACTTTTTTTGTCAGTTTAAACATTGCAGGTCTTCTTAAAAGTCTTTGAATTATTTACTTCCATTCATGCTTTTCACTATGGATAAAATAGGTTGTGATCTTTTATATCTTGAGAGCAACTATGAAGTTTCTCACAAATGAAACATACTGAAATGAATGAATTTTTCCCCCTTAATTTTTGTGGCTCTGATTGTTTTTGTAATACTACATGTTCCACATCCTGAAATAGCATGAAGTTAACTGACAATAATCCCACCCTAAACGTTTTTCCAGCTACTCCCAAGATCAGTTTTGGAAGAGCTCACACACTGCGAGATAGGTTAGTACATCGTCATCTTTCAGCCAATAGTACTTGACTTTCTTGATCTTCGAAGGGTACTTATAAATGTGGTTTCCGTAATCACTGTGCTAACAAAAGAATGTAAACAATTTTTTGATTTTAGAACCCACAAGATATATCAGATCCTTAATTGTAACAGTACATTTCGCATATATCGCCTAGCTTGTACTTGTGGTTGCCATACTAAGAGATGACATAAAGACAGAGTTTCTGAACATAAAAATGCAATTAGGAAAGGAATCTTGGCGATTACAGACATTTCAAAGGTGCACACAATAATACTGACAGCCTTAAGTTTGTAGAAATAAGAACATTCAGGGTGGTGACTGTATTTGTTGGTTCATAGATAAACTTTCTACATAGATCAGTTACAGGCTTCATCTTATATAGACCTGAATGATGATATTGACTTTAGTCCCAAATTGCTGAGAGTCCTGCTCCATGTTGTCTAACTCCATATTGATAACTCTGTCATGTATGTGTAACACTTGCCAAGTGTTTAGCCAAGGAATTATTGATCTCTAATTAAGGGCCAACAAGCTGGAATAGGTTCGGCTACTGGAGCTATGTGTGGTGTTCAAATGAATCTCACAAAACATATGTTTGAACAATTTCTTACTGTATTTGAACGTGTGCACATATACAAAACAATTTAGATAATTAAAATAATGAAAAATATGGAAAATGAATAAACCAAAATAAAAGTTTAACCGTGTTAAGTTTTTCTTCTCTTCACAGACCAATATCAAAAAACTAAGTAATCCCTCCTACTTGTGAGGAACAAGTAAATCTTGAATAATGGTTTACTTAGGATACGTTCCCTTTTTATGTCTGCACTATCACAGGGTGCACCCAATCTAAATCTGTTTATCCAGTGTGGAGTAGAATCCCATTGGATAATTTTCAAATCCAAACTCCTTTCAAATCACTCAATCATACAAGAATCCAAAGTTTACAATACCGGTAACGCCATAATAACATTGTTCTCTTCAGTGCATATACAGTTTCATCGGTGCTAAGCAGTTCAGTCCAAGGAAACAATAAAAGTCAAATCAACATTCCAGAAGTCCAAGTAAGTCCAGTCTCAGTATGATAATGAAAAAATATACTGCACCAGAAGGCGTATTTGAATCCTTTGTCCACCACACTGGGAGTGTAGTAACACCTGTATGCTGACCAAAATTATCCAGATCTTCCCGTTCCAGAATCCGCTGGGAGGCTCGCCATCGAACTCCAAGAATGATTTATGATCATTTCACGAATGGAATAGAATGTCCCAAAACAAAAAACCTGACCTGTGATAACAGGATCAAACAATTACTCTTAGTATCTCAGTACATTCAACTTCCAGTATTTAACACTATATTTTTATAATGCTAAGTCTAACAACAACATTATGAATTTACCTACACATACTTAAACATACAGTATTTAAATTTCCAGCGTATATTAATCACAAATATATACATAAACAAAATGTATGGCTCACCAATCTCCTTGTATTAATACGAGCATACGGTAATGTCCGCTCAGAATGGCGCACACACAACGCAGCCGTCTTATCTCTTCAACACACAATGGCATGGTTTTAACATAACACTCAATTTAATTTCTCATAAAATTCAACAAAATAAATAGGTGTAACCATAAAGTTTTACCTTCTGCTTCTCGCTCACTAACGAGGTAGAATTCCCCAATTCACTGCTGGCCCGGACACGAGCTAATGGCATCAGCCATTAGCTATTAGCTATTATCTTTAGCTCACAGTGCTTTCACTCGCTACCACGACCAATTCTTTTTCTTCCTTTCCCTCGCGACTGTATCCGTAGTCGCTATGTCATATATCCAATTTCAATATTAAAGTGTCTTTGACCTTTTCTGCTCACACTACCCAGGTAAACTCCCAAAACATGTAGCTCTTTTAATCTCTGTCCATACTCCGTTTTTCTGTTCTGCCACACCCCTGACTCTACCCAAGGGCGGAACTTGTGAGGCGTATCTCACTTGACCCTGACAGTTCCTGATTGGTTTTGTTACTCATCAATCTTCTACTTATTTCTTTTCCCATATGACAGTGGAAAATGCACAACCCTTCACAATAAAGTTACCTCTATGTATCAGTTTTTTTTAGTTTTTTTTTTTTTCTCAATAACCACAACATCAGGTGGGTTACATACGCATGCTCTGACTTTGTGTGTTCTCTGGGGGTAGAATTTTATGACTGAAAATATTTGAAAACCATTGCCCATACAGTACCCCGTTGATTCAGTGGAATATGATTGGTGTGTAGTACTTTTGGTTCATGGTTCAACATTTTTTTCTTTACAGTAAATTAACAAGTGCTGCCTGATGCGTTATTTTGTACTGCTATGCTGTTGTGGCCCTTGGATTTACAGCACAGGCTCAGTCTTTTCTTATCTTACCTTTACTTTTTTAAATCTTACATATATTCATTGGTTCTATCTTTGAATTCTATCACTCTGTGGAGGCAAAGGCACAACAGTTTTTTGTTAGGATGTCAAATGGGGCAGTTATGTTTTAATTTTATATTCCGTTCACTTCTATTAATCTGTGTTGAAAGTGGCAGAAAGTAACCTCATCCATAGGTGCACATTCGGTTAAACACAGTTGGTGTTAGTTTAACTAATGACTGCTGTGTTTATATGATATGCACATCAAAGTGTTTATTGTCATATGCATAGTAAGGAAACATGTTTCCCTGTACAATGAAATTCTTACTTTGCCGTCCACATGAATGCCACACAATACAAGTGAAATATAAAGTAGATAAGTAGCACAAAATTTAAGGCATTTTAAAATAGAAATGAAAGAGATATAATAAAAATATATAAGAATAATAAGAGAGAATATATGCTACATGGGAGCTGTATGTGCAATAGTCAACAGCGAATGTGCAATTATGCATGTGCAAACTGAGTATGTAAACAGTACAGGGGGAATTACACTAAGTATTTCCTGGTAATAAACTCCTGTCAGCTGTTTAGGAGTCTGATGGCAGTTGCAAAGAAAGAGTTTTTCACTTTAGAAGTACTGCATTTCACACTTCTGAACCTCCAGCTGGAGGGTAGGAATGTGAACAATCCATGCTGGGGTTGGGTGAGGTCCTTGAGGATGGAGGCAGCCATCCTGTGGACTCTGGGGAGGTAGATCCTTTGTAGAGAAGGCAGTGGAGTCCTGGTGATTTTCTCCACAGTCTTTACCACTCTCTGCAGGCACTTGCAGTCCATAGCAATAGTGCTGCCATACCAGACAGTGATGCAGCTGGCCAAGATACTCTCGACAATGCAGTTATAGAAGTTGCAAATGATCCTAGGCGACATGCCAAACCTCCTCAGCCTCCTCAGGAAGTACAGGCACCGTTGGGCCTTCTTGACCAGCTGTGTGGTGTTAGGTGTCCAAGTGAGGTCCTCACTGATGTGGACACCCAGGTATTTAAAGCTGCTCACCCTCTCCACTTCAAGCTCCCGAATGAACAGTGGCTGATGAGGTTTCCTCTCCTTCCTCATGTCCACTATCATCTCCTTCGTCTTGTCCGTGTTGAGGCTGAGATTATTGTCCTTGCACCATGACACCAGACCGGCCACCTCCCTCCTATAGGCTGCTTCGTCCCCACCAGTGATGCGACCTATCACTGCGGTGTCATCTGTGAACTTCAGGATGATGTTGTCTTTGTGGGAGGCGACACAGTCATGGGTGAATAGGGTGTAGAGGATAAAACTGAGGACACATCCCTGTGGGGTGCCAGTGTTTGTAGTGATGCTGACTGAGGTCCTTTTGCCAATCCTGACAGTCTGGGGCCTGCCAGTCAGAAAGTCCAGGAACCAGTCACAGAGGCTGGGGTGGAGTCCTTATGAGGACATTTTGTTGGGGACACCTGTGTTGAATATGGAGCGGTAGTCAATGAAGTGTATCCTGATGTAGGAGCCTCCATTTTCTAAGTGAGAGAGCTAGGGAATAATGAAGGACAGTAGCTATAGCATCTGTAGAAGTTTTTTTTTGGGCCAGCAGGCATGCTGCAGGGGGTCCAGGGTGCCCGGTATACTGCTCTCAATGCGGGCCAGCACCACTCTCTCAAAACAATTCATAATGATTGGGGTTAGTGCCACTGGTCTGTAGTCGTTCAGGCAGGTGACCGGGCTCTTTTTGGGAAGGAGGATGATGGTTGTGGTCTTAAAGCAGGTGGGAATGATGCTCTGGCTGAGGGAGAGATTGAAGATGGTGAGAACATCAGCCAGCTCGTTGGCGCATGCCCTGAGAGCCCTCCCAGGGATGTTGTCCAGTCCTGCCGCTTTGTGGGGGTTGATCTTCCTCAGGGCAGTTAATGGAGGGGAGGAGGATCGGGTGTTCCAGGTGTGTGTGCCTGCCTCCTCTCTGTGCTGTGGCCGGTCAGGAAGTTGATCAAAAACACACAGACATGGAGCCAGAGCGGGAGTCACATGACTCAGAGGGTGCCTATTGAAGTGAATGGAGCAATTCATTGTGAATGGAGAAGTACACAAAGTATAAATGGCGAGTATGCAAAAACCGTAAAAGATATCAAGAAGCTTTCTGCACTATAAGTAGCTGAATTTCTCATGAGTTGAAATGGCATTTCTAGCCCAAGGTATGCTGGAGATATTATTGTTCAAAGAGGACCAGGGTTTCAATTTATCCAGGGCTTCTGGATGGGGAACTTCCTGACTTGTACAGTGGGCACGATGTTGTCAACACAAGTGCTGATGTACCCAGTCACATACTCAGCATAGTCCTGTACGCTAACAGAAAAGTCCTCTAAGGTGGCTGCAGCTTTAAACACATCACAGTTTGTCCGAGCAAAACAGTCCTGCAGGGTGCATGATGTGTTTACCAACAGCGGCAACTGAAGATGAAGGTGAAACATGGACCAGTCTACAATTCTAGTTGGCTTGCACCATCTGCTGGTTTGTACTTGTACTATCCTATATTAGAAACCACCAACTAAAACAGAGATTTCTGTTACCAGCTACATTCAGTGAGCACTTTGTACACATGTACAAGTAGATGCACTCCAGTACAACTGCCCTGCCATAATATTATAGTTCCATCAAACTATTAAACAATTAGAGTAATCAAATCAGTCCAAGTCTGAAAATTGTAAATGCTCACTTCAGTGAATGTATTTACTGAAAATAAAATAGACCATGTCATGAATCAGATGTGGACTTTGTGGAAATTTAATTAAATTTAAGATGTGGAAATTTAAGAAAACATTTAGGAAGATGTTGGTGAATGTGGCCCAGTGTTTTTGTTTTCTATCTCTATTAACCAATCGTCTGTCATTTGGCTCAGTGTGGAAGTGGAGGAATGTTTTTCTCTATGTGCATATTGGAAAACAGAATATAAATTATTCGTTGAAAAATAACACTGATTATATACAACTTTCTCCATTATTTAAATCAGAACAGGCAGTAAACTTCTGTGTTGACAACTTGGCCCCCAAAAGTTAACTTTCTAATTTTAGGTATTGCTAGTTCTTTTACAGTTATACAATGGTTGTGGACATAGTTTTTTGTGTGAGCTCAGTTTTTTAATATGTGCCATAGGAGAGCCTCTAAAATGTGCTACAAGTTTTAAAGGTTTTGCATCAAGACCATCCCTCCTGGTGATCCACCTTTACAGGTCACATGACATGTAATGTGATGCACTGTTTATGTGAATAGGATTCACATTTATTGAGAATGGGATTAAAGTTCCTCTTCGTCTTTCTTGACCATACTGTACCTTTGGAGCAAGCAGTGCCTTGGCTAAACGACTCTACTCGGGCACTTAGACAAAGATGTCGGCAAGCTGAATGCAAATGGAAGAAGGATAAATTTCACATTTCTCTTCGCTAATTCTGGGACTGTCTCTATGACTATTAGAAGGTGTTAGGGTTATCCCCCCTCGCCAGGAGGGTGAGGGAGAACTAGGGGTAGGACACAAGATAGCTGACCCAGGTGCTAGTACAAAACAAAGGTTTAATGGGGAAAAAATAAGACAACGACAACGTAACAACAAAACAGGGTCCGTAATACTCACAACAAAGGAAGGGCAGTGATAACCAAGGAGACCGGGACGAACAGGTGCACACACAAACGAACGGTAGGAAAGTGGGTAAGAGGGTAAGTATTGTCCAAAAAGCCAAGCCACGGAGACGAATCAAAAACTGAGGGTATATGTAGTGTAGCGCCTATGTCGTGTAAATGGAGTCAAGCCAAAACGCACAGTAACTGTCAGCGTAGCATTCCAATAGTACGTACATAACACGGTGATGTGTGGGCATGGAGAAGGTTAATGTGTGTGTAGTGTAGCGCCTATGTCGTGTGAATGGAGTCAAGCCAAGACGCACAGTAACTGTCAGCGTAGCATTCCATTGTTACTTACATAAAGCAGCGCTATGTTGTGTTAGATATCAGTAGCTAATGTTCCGGCAACGGCAGAGCGTCTGTCAGAGGTTTAAATAAAGGAAGAAGGTCATCATCGGGATGCACCCCAGCTGTGTGCGTTGACAAACCAGTTACTAATTACTGGAATGCAACACAGCTGAGGTGCAGAGCCCATAAAACGGAGAAAACAAAGAGACAGAACGGAGGAGAGGCAGCGGCCGCCGAGCGGCCCTGACAGAAGGCCGTTAGTAATTCAGAATTAAATAAATTAAACAGTATTCAGTGGATATTGCGATTTCAAATATTCCAATTCTAGTACTAGAACTTATAGTGCTGTCATAGATTAATGACTTGTCTCATTTGTGGTTCAACTTGTACCATAAATATTAACACACTAGAGCACAGACACTGATCATAAGTCAATTCTCTATTCTATGTCCTCTCTTGTGGACAAATACCATTTTCTTCCTGTTTTATTAGTTTTTCAAGCAGTAGAATTTAAACTTAAGTTGCTGCCATTTAAATATGATGAGACAGGAATTTATTATCTGAAGAAGTAAAGAGTCTTAAAAATGCCAACATTTAATCTGTTTTTTTAATGACGCAGATATATTCAGAAATCATTTAAATGACTAAAACCATGGAAAATCAGGTGAAAAATGTTGAAAGTGTTAAAAAACTGTTGCGTGCCAATTTTATGACCAGTGGCAGGGTCCTGGTTTTTCTAAAATGAATGTTTTTTTCCCCCCACTCTTCCCTTTACACAAACATTTCTTGCCTGCCTTTTTTGCTGTTACACCTCTCCAAATGTCTTTTCTTATGTTGATCTGTGCCAATTTTAGTTTTTCTTACCAGTGCCAGGGCTCTGTTTCTGATCTCTTTTCTTTTCAGAGAGTATACAATAGGATTGATGCAGGGTGGGGAGCAAGAGGCCAGGGACAGGCTTAACAATGGCAGGTCCTAATAAATGAAATGCAGATAAAGTGCAATATTAATAATTCCCTTTACACTGTGGGAGAGACTGAGTCAGTGGGTAGAGCGGTCGTCTCCCAACTGGAGGGTTGGCGGTTCAAATCATGATGCCTGAGGTCCCAAGTTGCCCCCGATGGTTAGAGCCATCAGTGTGAGTTGACGCGACAGATGGCTGCCTTGGTTATGGTTCTGTACCAGAAACAAATTCCTTGTGTATAACATACTTGGCCAAATAAAGTTATTATCCTTACATCCTAATTACCCTTATTTCTTGACTACATTTTTGTTGTAACAATTATCCAATGTCTTTTCTTATGTTGATCTGTGCCAATTTTAGTTTTTCTTACCAGTGCCAGGGCTCTGTTTCTAATAACTTTGGTTTTCAAAGAGTATACAATAGGATTGACACAGGGTGGGGTGCAAGAAGCCAGAGACACACTTAGCAATGGTTGGTCCTCATCAATGAAATGCAGATCAAGTGAAATAATAAAAATGATAATGAGAGGAATGTAAAATACAGCAACGAGGATGATATGTTCAATACAAGTAGCCAAAGCTTTAACTCGACTGTCTAAAGATTTCATCCTGAACACAGTCACCAGGATGCTGACATATGACAGACAAATTAAAGTAAAGGGTACAACAAGAATCAAGAAACCAAGGGAATTGGCCACAGTCCACTGCATTGTGTAATCATTACAGGCGAGTCTATACACAGGTATATAGTCACAGAAATAACTGAACACTTTGAGGGAATTGCAAAAAGACAATCGAGTCATTATACCTACTGCAAATGCAATGATTCCCAGACTAAAACACCAAGTCAAACCAATAATATAAGACATGCTCCGCAGTGTGTTGATTGAGTTCTGATGCAGAGGGAAACATATTGCGATCATCCTGTCATAGGCAAGTATAGCAAGAGAAAATGACTCCAAAGTCACAAAAGCATAGTAACTGTACATTTGTACCA
>NW_018128079.1:855282-873058 GCF_001952655.1 Monopterus albus | reverse complement strand
ATAAAGAGAATTACATAGATCACCAAACAATTAAACAGTACTGTAACCACATAAACAAATGCTAGAAAGATGATGTAGACACTGATGTAGGGTAATGTCTGAAATCCAATAATATAGAAGCCTGGAGGATGAATGATAACAGAGTCATTAAAAACAGTCCTGAGAAATGACATAGTTGAACTCCACAAGCTGTGTGTCGGAGGACAGCCTCTGCCTAAAAGCTCTCCAGTCTAAAGAACAGGGGAATTATATCATATTGAACATTAGACCTCAACAGAGACAATCATAATGTTCATGCCAGTTGGATGAGCTTATTCCATTGTATATAAAATATTTTCTCACTAAGTTCTAACATAGAAAATATAAGTCAGTGAGCATTGCTTACATGATGTTCTCTTCAGGATTTCTTAGCAGCAGCTCTCACTGATTCTGCATCTAAAAGCAGTAGGCAGACGGCTGCATGTGTGACCCCTGGACAGTGGAAGATATACTTTCCTCGTCAATCCCCAAAGTTTCCCTGTGATACAGAGAAAGTCATTTTGACCCTGCTCTATTAATTTGATCCTTGGAGAGCATCATTATGATTCAGTAAGTTTGAGCATCTCACACCAATTCTTTTAAAACACACAGACGTAGGACAGCTGCTGAGATGACCTCTAAACTTGCTTTTGTTTGATTTTATTTGCACATGCTATACAACCATAAGATATACGTACAGTATATTATGAAAACTAACAATGTTTTTTTAACTTAGTTTATGTAAAGTGAGGAAACAACATATTGTTCCCTAAAGGTATAATTATCGTTAAACAGGCCATGGTTCTAATGGGCCCAGTTTATCTTGCCATCACCAGAGAATGCTGGTTAATGATGACAGTTGACTTCTGACACTTTACAGCCCTCCCACTGGACACACATAAACCAATCAAAGCAAAGTAATATCAAGACAGACAGGAAAGTAAACAAATTAAAATAGGTAATAGAAGGGAGCAGTTATACTGTAAATATTGTATTTGACCAAACCTAAAGTTTGGGGCCCTGTCTTTCCCTGAGCATTGGTTTCAGCCCTAGTTAACCTTTGTGTTAATCCAGCCTTGGGAAGACCCAACAGGAATGATGTAAGAGAGTTTGATAACAGGGATTGACAAAACTGAACTAATTAATCATTAACATCAACACTAATTATTTATTATAGGAAAGCAGCAAAAAGTTGCTTTAGGCAGGGATATAAAATAAAGTTTTAGGCAGACAACAACACAGATACTACAGATGAATAGCTAATGTGATACACTGTTTATGTAGTTATGTAGTCCTCTTATTCTTTCTTGACCATACCTTGTATTTTATCTGTACCCAGTGAATTTTGTTCAACAAGGACCAAAAAACAAAGTATCTATAACACTCGTAATTATGAGCTTTTCATATTGACACTATCACTTATCTTTTTGTGGAAGATATACTTGGGCAGAGGACCAAAGTGTATATGGTAAATAGCTAAAACAATTTTGCAGCCTAGGACAAGAGTGACATTGTGTCCCCTCTATTCAATGTCAGCTAGAAAATGTCTACTGATAAATAATTGAGTCAATTAAACTTAATTCAGTGGTTAATTACTGGTTTTCTAATTTGTTAAATATAGTAGTAGACCTTGTAGTGTAGTCATTAATGACATGTCCCATTAATTGTTCAGCTTGTACGGTGATCATTAACACACTAGAGGACAAGCTCTCATCATATTTCCATTCTCTAGTCTATGCCCCTTTTTGTGGATGAATACTTTTCTTCCTCATTTTATTAGTTTCTCAAACTGTTGAACTGAAATGAGAGCTGCTGCAATATACATATGATGAGGCAGGAATTTGCTATCTAATAAGAGGTCATCAAGTCACAAAAGTGCAATAATTTAATGCATGAAATCTTACACGTATTTTCATTTATGCGTTTTCAATATTGGAAATTACTAAAACTATAGAAAAGCTGAGGAAAAATATTACAATTTTAAAAGTGCAGAACTGTATGCCATTGTTAATGACCAGTGGCTAATAGATAAATTATTGGACAAAAACTTCTGTATTTATTTGTGTATTTGTTTGTATTTTGCCTTTTAGTAATGTTTTAGATCTATTTTTGTACATCATCCTGCCATGGCACTTAGGGATGAAAATAGCATTAGCCTTCTTATTTACATCTTTATGTTAATTAATGTGACAAATTAACTAATAAAGAAACAAAGAAAAATGGTAGGGTCTTGGTTTTCCCTTTATATAATATTTTGGGTTTACCTGTTTCTTGTTGCACCTCTCTAATGTCTTTTCTTGTGTTGATCTGTGCCAATTTTAGTTTTTCTTGTCAGTGCCAGGGCTCTGTTTCTGATCTCTTTAGTTTTCAAAGAGTATACCATAGGATTGATGTAGGGTGGGGTGCAAATGGACAGAGACACACTTAGAAATGGCAGGTCCTCGTCAATAAAATGCAGATGATGTGCAATTGTAAAAATGGTAATGGGAGGAATGTAAAATACAGCAACAAGGATGATATGTTCAATACAAGTAGTCAAAGCTTTAAGTCAACTGTCTAAAGATTTCATCCTGAAAATGGTCACCAGGATGCTGACATAAGAGAGACAAATTAAAGTAAAGGGTACAACAAGAATCAAAAAAGCAACTAAAGTGGCCACAGTCCACTGCATTGTGTAATCATTACAGGCGAGTCTATACACAGGTGTATAGTCACAGAAAAAACTGAAGACTGTTAGGGAATTGCAAAAAGACAATCGAGTCAATAGACCTACTGCAAATGCAATGATTCCCAGAGTAAAACACCAAGTCAGACCAATAATAAAAGACATGCTTTGCAGTGTGTTGATTGAGTTCTGACGCAGAGGAAAACATATTGCGATCAACCTGTCATAGGCAAGTATAGCAAGTACAAATGACTCCAAAGTCCCAAAAGCATAGTAAACATACATTTGAGCTAGGCATAAGTTAAATGGGACAAAGTTATCTTTAATGAGGAAAATCTTTATCATGCTGGCCTGGAGGATGAATGATAACAGAGTCATTTAAAACAGTCCTGAGAAATGACATAGTTGAACTCCACAAGCTGTGTGTTGGAGGACGGCCTCTGCCTAAAAGCTCTCCAGTCTAAAGAACAGGGGAATCATATCATATTGAACATTAGACCTCAACAGAGACTGTCATAATGTTCATGCCAGTTGGATGAGCTTATTTCATTTTATATAAAATATATTCTCAGTAAGTTCCAACATAGAAAATATAAGCCAGTGAGCATTGCTTACATGATGTTCTCTTCAGGATTTCTTACCAGCAGCTCTCATTGATTCTGCATCTAAAAGCAGTAGGCAGACGGCTGCATGTGTGACCCCTGGACAGTGCAAGATATACTTTCCTCATCAATCCCCAAAGCTTCCCTGTGATACAATAAAAGTCATTTTGACCCTGCTGTATTAAGGACTTTAATTGGAGATCCTTGGAGAGCATCGGATTATTCTCTTCTTGTGTTCAAAACAAGCGTCTAATTATGATTCAGTAAGTTTGAGCATCTCACACCAATTCTTTTAAAACATAAACGCATGCAACCTTATCAAAACAAAACAAAGTAGAACAGCTGCTGAGATGACATCTAAACCTGCAGTAGTGCCACTTTACATGCTATACAATTATAGCAATTAACTATATTACAAGAACTCACAAAATGTTTTTTGAAGGTTTATCTACAGTATAATAAGCAAAGGATGTATTGTTCCCTAAAGGTACAATTGTCGTTGAAGAAGCCATGGTTTTATTGGGTGGCTGTGGCTCACGAGGTAGGGCAAGTCGTCTTCTGACCAGCAAGTTGGTGGTTCAACTCCTGGTCTCCCCGTATGCCTAAGCGTCCCTGAGCAAGACACTGAACCCCGAATTGCTCCCGGTGGCTTGACTAGCACCGTTGTGTAGCAGCCTTGTCGTCATCGGTGGGTGAATGGTGTATGATCTCCTGTAAAGCGCTTTGGCCAGTGCAACACACTGTGCAAAATGCACTATATAAATACAGTCCATTTACCATGGTTCTAATGGCCCCAATTGTAAGTGCAATACTCAAATCCTGGGGGTAAATATGCACATTATGTAATATCTTGTTCCTGATTTTTTCTAAAATACTTTATATCTTCATTTTAGGTAGTTTTTAGTAGTTTTTCAGAAATCCTTATGGCTGGAACACAGGTATCTCCCCCATCGTGGGATTAATTATGAGAGTAATATTCTTGTTCTTGACTTCCTGACTCCTCTCGAATACTATATTTTGTCTTGTTCTTAGGTATTTTTGATCTGTTTCTCAGGGACAAATTGTGGGAGGATTATTCTTGTTCTCAATTGTCTCTCAAATACATCTCGTCTGGTTTTTAGGTACTTTGGAATTCGCTTTGAATTTGTTTGTTTGGAATTTGTGGTGTTTGTTCTTATGGTGTTTTGTTGTTTGCTCTCTACTACTGCTGGAACAAAGGAATTTCCCCATTGTGGGATCAATAAAGTCCTTCCTACCTACCGATTTATTTGTTATCACCAGAGAAGGCTGGTTAATGACCTTTGTTGTAACAAACATGTTTTACTGTTAAAAGTAATTAATCTTTGTTGCACCTATTAACAATTCAAACAATTTAAACCTGACCTGCCACTCAAACTAAACATTTTAACCTCCACTCCACCATCTGCACTTCAAACTTTGGTTTAATAAGGTGAAACTTCTTCATCCTAACATGTTTTTATATCATCCTGATTCTGCACATTGCTTGTTGTCCTTAAGTTTGTAGCATTGCAGGCCTTTTTAAGGGTATTTATGTCACTGACTTCCATTCCTAATTTTGACTTTGGATACCATAGGTTGTGATGTCGTCTGGACCCTGCGAGGAACTGTGAGATTTCTCACAAATGAAAACCATATAAAAATGAATAAACTGCCTTTTGAAGTCACTTGGTTATGTTTGCAAGATGTTTTGCAATGTAGCTCAATGAGCCCATCACAGATGTTTTGTAAAACAAAATTTCATAGATTTTAATATTTGGTAGTGGGAGACCATTCATTTTTGTTACACAGACAATACTTTTAGAAATTGAATTTTTGATGATAGTTTATCTTAACTTCATATCTTGATTGAAATGAATCAACAAATGATTCACGGTGTTGAGTTAAAACACGTTTAGAGTTTTAGATGCACTGCTGGATGAATGCTGACACAACCATGTTCTTCTTCACATGGAGTGCCGAGGAGGCATAGGGGAAACACAGGGGTGACTCTGAGATGTCACACATGCACAAATATTATCCAAACACAGTAGCAGGTTTTACTGGTGTCCTAAAATCATAAACTGCAAAAATACACCAGTTGTTCAGTCTTCAATTTACAAACTTGTTTCCACATTATCTTTGAACACAGCTCCAGTAGTAAACACTGGCTAGCTCAGTCACCCGGGAGGAGCTCAGAGTAGAACCACTGCTCCTCCACATCGAGAGGAGCCAGCTGAGGTGGCTCGGGCATCTGTTTCGGATGCCTCCTGGGCACCTTCCTAGGGAGGCGTTCCAGGCATGTCCCACCGGGAGGAGGCCCCGGGGAAGACCCAGGACACGCTGGAGGGACTATGTCTCTCAGCTGGCCTGGGAATGTCTCGGTATTCCCCCGGAGGAGCTGGAGGAAGTGTCTGGAGAGAGGGAAGTCTGGGCATCTTTGCTTAGACTGCTGCCCCTGCAACCCGGTTCCGGATAAGCGGAGGAAAATGAATGGATGAATGGAGCTGAAGCTGCATTTGAGCCTCAGACAAACTTTGGAGTGTATGTTGTTACAGAACTAGAGCTGTGTAGTCTGACCTCATTTGTTGTAGTGTAGTGATGTTGCAGGTGGAAACATTGAGGGTCAGTGTGGAGAGCAGGATAATGACCATGATCTGTTCTCACTTACAACATAGGGATCATCACTGTTTTAACACCAACTTGAAAAATCCTGAACTATTCCTTTAACTCTGAAATGAATTGAGTCAAATTCATTTTCAAATAATTATGTTGCAAAAATAATGTTGCAATATCTGTATTTCAACTTCCTGCTACTTGTCATCTGGCATATAAACAGTCCAGAAAACATTTCTGTTGGTGGATAAATCACATTTATCTATCAGGCTCTCAAACACACTTCCAAGCCAGGATTTTATGTAGCTTCTCATACTTGATCTTGATCATGAGTAATTACAGGTACAGTTTTTCCAGTCTTTATTATTGCAGCAACTAAGGCATAGTATTTAATGCCATTTAATATCAGTTATATCTGACAGTTTCTTGTCCATTTATTAAAGTCAGTATCGGCTTGATAGTCCAGATCAGGGGTGCCCAGTACGCCAATCGCAAAAGTAGTGTTGGTATAACGCATGCCATTCAAAAGAAAAAATTAGATGTTAGCCTATCATTCATCCTCCCTATGGCATTTGCCACTTGATTGACATGCAGGGCAGCCAGTCTGAGAACTTTTCTTTTCTGAAACACGATTCACCAAGCATGCGCGATCAACTGCATGAGTTACTGCAAAACTCCACTGAGCGAACTACCTTGTCAGCCTTCCAATTAATTGCTACTAAAGAAAGGGTATAAAGTGAGCGGGGGAGCCAAATCAAGTAAGAAACCGAAAACTTACCATTTCCATGCGGAATGGGAGGAGGACTTTTTTCACAATGTGATATTCAGAGTGCGTTTGCTTGATCTACCAATCTACCATTGCTATTCCAAAGAAGGGAAATGTGGAGCGGTTGTAAAAACTACGACCCTCATTCATACATATGAAAAAGTGTGGGCACCGCTGGTCCAGATTATCAGATGACTCACTATATTTTACCTGCGGTTTTAATGCTGTATACTGTTTTATTTTTCTGTATTTTATGATGCTTTATAGTGATGTCCTGATCCAGTTTTTTTGGCCCTGATACCAATCTGATTCCCTTACTGTTAAGGATATGCCAATACTGATTCTGATCCAATACTTAAATTTACCTGCAGCATATGTTTGTTGAATATCTGACATATACCTATTGGAATTGAAATTGTTCTGACACACAATTTTTTAAATATCAAGTTTTAATATTAAAATATTAAGTTTATTACCTTAAATTATTGATATGAATAAAAGAATAACTGTGAGCAGGACAACGCAGTCTCAGAACTACAGATTCATTACAGGACAGATACTAACTGCTACTAGCATCTGTATGTGCAGTATTAAAAATGGTAATGATAGGAATGTATAATACAGCAGCGAGGATGATATGTTCAATACAAGTAGCCAAAGCTTTAACTCAGCTGTCTAAAGATTTCATCCTGAACACGGTTACCAGGATGCTGACATAAGACAGACAAATTAAAGTAAAGGGCACAACAAAAATCAAGAAAGTAACTGAAGTGCTCAAAGTCCACTGCATTGTGTAATCATTACAGGCGAGTCTATACACAGGTATATAGTCACAGAAATAACTGAACACTTTGAGGGAATTGCAAAAAGACAATCGAGTCAATATACCTACTGCAAATGCAATGTTTCCCAGAGTAAAAAACACCAAATCAGACCAATATTAAAAGACATGTTCCGCAGTGTATTGATTGAGTTGTAACGCAGAGGGAAACATATTGCAATCAACCTGTCATAGGCAAGTATAGCAAGAGAAAATGACTCCAAAGTCACAAAAGCATAGTACATACTTTTGTACCGGACATACAGTCAGGAAAAAAAGTATTTGAACCCCAGCTGAATTTGTAAGTTTGCCCACTAACAAAGAAATGATCAGTTTACGATGTCAATGGTAGGTTTATTTGAACAGTGAGAGACACAACAATAACAAAAAAATCCAGAAAAATGCATTACAAAAAAAGTTATACATTAATTTGCATTTTCATGAATGAAATAAGTATTTGATCCCCTATCAATCAGCAAGATCTCTGGCTCCCAGGTGTATTTTATACAGGTAACGAGCTGACATTGGGAGCCCTCTCAGCTCGTTACCTGTATAAAAGAGACCTGTCCACAGAAGCAATCAATCAATCCAGATTCCAAACTCTTCACCATGGCCAAGACCAAAGAGCTTTCCAAGGATGTCAGGGACAAGATTGTGGACCTACACAGGGCTGGAATGGGCTACAAGACCATCGCCAAGCAGCTGGGTGAGAAGGTGACAACAGTTGGTGCGATTATTCGCAAATGGAAGAAACATAAATTAACTGCCAATCTCCCTCGGTCTGGAGCTCCATGCAAGATCTCACCTCGTGGAGTTTCAATGATAATGAGAACGGTGAGGAATCAGCCCAGAACTACTCGGGAGGAACTTGTCAATGATCTCAAGGCAGCTGGGACCAGAGTCACCAAAAAAACAGTTGGTAACACACTACGCCGTAAAGGACTGAAATCCTGCTGTGCCCACAAGGTCCCCCTGCTCAAGAAAGCACATCTACAGGCCCGTTTGAAGTTTGCCACTGAACATCTGACTGATTCAGAGGAAGACTGGGTGAAAGTGTTGTGGTCAGATGAGACCAAAATCAAGCTCTTTGGCATCAACTCAATTCGCCGTGTTTGGAGGAGGAGGAATGCTGCCTATGACTCAAAAAACACCATCCCCACCGTCAAATATGGAGGTGGAAACATTATGCTTTGGGGGAGTTTTTCTGCCAAGGGGACAGGACAATTGCACCGCACCAAATAGAGGATGGATGGGGCCGTGTACCGTCAAATCTTGGGTGAGAACCTCCTTCCCTCATTCAGGGCATTGAAAATGGGTCGTGGTTGGGTATTCCAGCATTACAATGATCCAAAACACACGCCCAAGGCAACAAAGTTTTAATTCTAACCCGGTTCTTTAATCTGAAGGCCCCAAGAAGTAACACTCAGGATACTGAAATCAGCTTTAAGTGGATTTATTTTCTTCTGGTTAGATGCAGAGTTATTACAGCGCTGGGCTCTGAGAGATGACAAGTCTCCAAGAGCATTGATCATCACCAAACGTTTACATTTATCTTCTCGGGCTGGGACTGCCCTGTACATGGGTGGTACAATATACGTCAACAATCTAATATGTTCATATAGGCAATGTGTGTGTGTGTTGTTATCTTCTGTGTTCAGGCGTTTTTCTAAAGATGGACATGCAGTAGCTGTGTGCCCCTTACTTCCCCAATTCTGTGACAGAAAAAACCCCTTGCACATGGTTCAGACATGGGTGAAAAGTTCAAGTTGCCATACTTCCACATCTGTAAAATAGCATACGTTAACAGGATCTTATCTTTTAGCTGACATGACACTTATCTAATGCAATCTGCTCTTGCACAACCATCTAAGTAAATAAGTGACACTACAAGTTGAACTTCAGCTGAAAATTATAACTTTTATGCATGTATAATAGCAAGGTTAATACTGGTACATGGGATTGCTAATAAAACATAAACAGTCATAATAAACTTTATCATCATAAATGCAAAAATGATACTAACAGTAAATAAAACAACTGCAACTTCTGAAATCCAATTCTAACAAAAGGACTGGCTCAAGAAGAAGCATATGGAGTGGCCTGGTCAGTCTCCAGACCTTAATCCCATAGAAAATCTGTGGAGGGAGCTGAAGGTTTGAGTTGGCAAACATCAGCCACGAAACATTAATGACTTGGACAGGATCTGCAAAGAGGAGTGGGTCGAAATCCCCCCTGAGATGTGTGCAAACCTTGTGGCCAACTACAAGAAACGTCTGATTGCCAACAAAGGTTTTGTCACCAAGTACTAAAGCAAGTTTTGCAAAGGGATCAAATACTTATTTCATTCATGAAAATGCAAATTACTTTATAACTTTTTTTGTAATACATTTTTCTGGATGTTTTTGTTATTGTTGTGTCTCCTACTGTTCACATAAACCTACCATTGAAATTGTAGACTGATCATTTCTTTGTTAGTGGGCAAACTTACAAATTCAGCTGGGGTTCAAACACTTTTTTCCCTGACTGTAAGTTAAATGGAACAAAGTTATACTTAATGAGAAATACTTTTATCATGCTGGAAATAATACTTGTGCTTAGGATTACATCAATTACTGTGAGGTTGACCACATTCATGAATTTGGGAGTGTGTAAACAAGGATTAAAAACAATTACATAGCTCGCCAAACTGTTAAACAGCACTGTGACCACATAAACAAATGCTAGAAAGATGACATAGACACTGATGTAGGGTAATGTTTGTAATCCAGTAATATAGAAGCCTGGAGGATGTAACAGAGTCATTTAAAACAGTCCTGAGAAATGACATAGTTGAACTCCACAAGCTGTGTGTTGGAGGACGGCCTCTGCCTAAAAGCTCTCCAGTTTAAAAAACAGGGGAATCATATCATATTGAACATTAGACCTCAACAGAGACAATCATAATGTTCATGCTAGTTGGATGATCTTATTTCATTGTATATAAAATATATTCTCAGTAACTTCCAACATAGAGAATAAAAGTCAGAGTGCATTGCTTACATGATGTTCTATTCAGGATTTCTTAGCAGCAGCTCTCATTGATGTTGCATCTAAAAGCAGTAGGCCGACGGCTGCATGTGTGACCCCTGGACAGTGGAAGATATACTTTCCTCATCAATCCCCAAAGCTTCCCTGTGATACAGAGAAAGTTATTTTGACCCAGCTATATTAAGGACATTAATTTGATCCTTTGAGAGCATCTGATTATTCTCTTCTTGTGCTCAAAACAAACATCTAATTATGGTTCAGTCAGTCTGAGCATCTCACATCAATTCTTTTAAAACACAAACACATGTAGCCTTTATGAAAACAAAACAAAGTAGTATAGTTGATGAGATGATTTCTAACCCTGGTTTTGTGTCATTTTATTTTCACATGCTATACAACCTTAAAATATAACTATATTACAAGAAATTACAAAACGTTTTGTGATTTGAATTTACGCAAAGTGAGGAAACAACATAGTGTTCCCTAAATGTAGAGTTATTGTAAAAGATGCCATGGTTCTAATGGGCCCAATTTATCTTGCCATCACCAGAGAATCCTGATAATGATCTTTGCTATAAGAAACAAACCTTTGATTGTTGAAACTTGAGGCTATTTCATCCCTGTTCCTCCCATTAACTGTTCTAACAATTAGAACTTGACCTGCCATTCCAACTAAACTTTCTAACCTCCACTCCACCATCTGCCCTGCATTTACCTCTTGTTTAATTAGGTGACAAATCTGTGTTCTAACATGCTTTTACATCATACTGATTCTGCTTTTATGTCCTAAATTTGTACATTTAAACATTGCAGGTCTTAAAAATCTTTTAATCATTGACTTTTAACTTTGGCTAACATAGGTTGTGATGTCCTTTAGACCTTGAAATGCTAGAAAGATGATGTAGACACTGATGTAGGGTAATGTCTGAAATCCAGTAATATAGAAGCCTGGAGGATGAATGATAACAGAGTCATTTAAAACAGTCCTGAGAAATGACATAGTTGAACTCCACAAGCTGTGTGTTGGAGGACGGCCTCTGCCTAAAAGCTCTCCAGTTTAAAAAACAGGGGAATCATATCATATTGAACATTAGACCTCAACAGAGACAATCATAATGTTCATGCTAGTTGGATGATCTTATTTCATTGTATATAAAATATATTCTCAGTAACTTCCAACATAGAGAATAAAAGTCAGAGTGCATTGCTTACATGATGTTCTATTCAGGATTTCTTAGCAGCAGCTCTCATTGATGTTGCATCTAAAAGCAGTAGGCCGACGGCTGCATGTGTGACCCCTGGACAGTGGAAGATATACTTTCCTCATCAATCCCAAAAGCTTCCCTCTGATACAGAGAGGAAGTCATTTTGACCCTGCTCTAATAAGGACATTAATTTGATACTTGGAGAGCATCAGATTATTTTCTTCTTGTGCGTAAAACAAACATCTATTTATGATTATGTTTAAGCATCTCACAGCAGGTATTTTATAAATATTGATACGTGCAACTTTTTTCTAATAAAACAAAGTAAGACAGCTGCTTAAATGAGTTCTAAACCGGCTTCTGTGTCACTCTGATTTCACGTAACTATAACTATAGTACAAAGAACATACAAAATGTATCTACTCACCCCAAGGCAGTGGTATTGTCAACCAAGACTGTCAGAGGTTACTTCCCTTAAAGAGAGTTTTCCTTTCTGCTTTCACCAAGTGTTGGTTCAAGGTGGATTTGTTGGGTTTTTCCTTTATGTAAAGTGACTTTAAATGATTTTTGTTGTGAATCAGCGCTAAACAACTAACACTGAACTGAATGATGTCCATCACATCATATTTTATATTATTTGCAAGTATCTTCCATTTTTTGAATCATATTCTTGAACTAAAATATATTTCAAATGTCAAGGTTCTGGATGGCCAGAAAATCTACAAGTGGCTGTAGTAGGTGTATCTGTATTCTATAGAACAAAATAATGAATTATGAATGCAACATTGTTGTACCTAAAGTTCTGGTTAAACAACACACATCGGGTTTCATACTCAGTTTGTTTAGTTATCATTTCAATGTTTGTATAATTTATTAACAGCCAACATCTCCTTCCATTTCAGTTGTTATATCTAAAAATCATGTTTAAAAAATTCTTGAGAGGACTCCCTTCAAAGTTTAACTCAAATGTGTTCCATCTTAAAAGTATATCAAATTTTTAAGTGCTTGTGTTTCAAAACTTTAGAATGACAGACCTTGTCTGTTTTGGGGGCAGTGGGGTGCGCAGATATTTTAGGATGGTGGCCATGCCCCTACCTGGCCACTCTCTGGGGCCATCATTGCATGCGCTGCTGCTTTGCGCTTCACGGAGATCTGGCTCAGCGACTCCATCGCGGACAGCGCGATTCAAGTATTGGCTTCCAGGTGTACAGAGCAGATCATGTAAAGGAAAACGAGAGGAGGTGGAATCTGCTTCTATATAAATAAAGGTTGGTGCACAGACGTCACAGTGCTACAAAGGACATATACCACAGACCTAGAGAATCTTGTTATCAATTGCAAATTTACTCTCCCTAAGGCTAACGGTAGCACACTATGGCTCCTAGCAGAACTGATAACTAGCCTGGAGCTAGAACATCCCAACTCTCCACTCATTGTTCTAGGGGATGTAGTGGCAAAAGCAAACTTAATATAGTTTATACTTATTAGGCCAGTGTTAGCTACATTCTAAGTAAACAGGGAATATTTTGATCACTTGTATAAACTCAACTCACATGAACTTAATGACCACACACAGACACACACACACACACACACACACAAGCTGATACCAAATGTGAGCTACATGCTGTTTGATTACATATTTTGTCTGGAGTCTGATTTACTGCTAACCACCACAGGGCTAAGTATGGTCAGAGATGAACTTTTGTGAGGATCTTCTGCATAAACATGGAGTCCAGCGTCCTGTCTTCCAGTAATTCCAGGGGCTTCCCATACCCGCGGGAGGGGGGCCCGCTAGATGTCCGAATGACATAATGCAGGAGGTTCAAGAAGCAGAAAAGGGCTATATAATCAGCTACAAGGCTGATAAGACAGACTCAGACTCGGATAGACTCAGACTCAGACTTGACGAGCGTGTGGGTGCATTTGGGGGGACCTGAGAAGACAGACAAAGATCCACTCATTGTTCTAGGGGACTTTAACAGAGCAAATCTCACCCACGAACTGCCCAAATACAGACAGCACGTTACCTGTCCCACCAGGGACAAAATCACACTGGACCACTGCTACACAACAATAAAAAACGCCAATTGCTCTGTCCCCCGCGCAGCCCTTGTACTCTCAGATCACTGTATGGTCCATCTTATTCCAACCTACAGGCAGAAACTTAAAGTTGTGAAGCCTGAAGTCAAAACAGTGAAGAGTTGAACTGAGGAGGCTAAGTCATAGCTACAGGCCTGTTTTGACTGCACAGACTGGAGTGTAGTTGAGACTGCAGCTACAGACCTGGATGAAGTCACTGACACTGTGACATGTTATATCAGCTTTTGTGAGGATGTGTGTGTGTGCCAAAAAAGACCTTCTGCACATACAAGAACAACAAGCCCTGGTTCACAGCAAGACTCAAGCAGCTTCGTCATGCCAAAGAGGAGGCTTACAGAAGTGGGGACAGGACTCTGTACAGCCAGGCCAGGAACACACCGACAAGGGAGATCAGAGCAGCAAAGAGGAGCTACTCTGAAAAGCTGAAAAACTGGTGTGAGCCTGCCCTCCATGGAGGACCTGTACACCGCACAGGTCAAAAGGAGGGCAAAGAGGATAAATGCAGACCCCTCACATCCCTCATACAATCTGTTTGAACTCTTCCCCCCTGACCCTTACAGGTCCCTGTGCACCAAGACAACCAGGCACAGGGACACTTTCTTCCCCCAGGCCATCTTAACCAACGACAGTATGACTGGACAATAACCCTCAGTGCAATACCTGTATATATATACATTGTACAGATCATACAGACTCGCACAGGTCTCTATTTCTTACGTACTCTGTTTTTATCCCTATTTATCTCATTTCAATGAACATTCCTTTGTTGTTTGCATTGTTTACTGTCTGTTTATACTGCTTATTCTGCATTGTTTACACTGTCAATGTTGCTGTTAATACTGCTTATTTTGTTATATTACAGAGCCTTATGCTGGTTTACTGTTTGCACATTGAGAGCCAATGTACCAGAGTCAAATTCCTCGTGTGTCTGTCACACCTGGCCAATATAGGTGATTCTGATTCTGATGATATATTATTTTACCCTCATATCTTGTGAGACAAACCTTGAGCTAATAGAGACTGCAGTGTGTTCTTTTATGAAGAATAATCAGAGTCAAGTATCCCTTTCAAACATTTATTATCACAATTGAACAGACTATCGAATAAAGCAATTTACAGAGCTCTGGGTTCCGTCTCTATCTGAAGCCCTGACCCTAAAATCTTTCAATCTGCCTTCAGGACAGAGGAACGACTTCCTTCCTGGAACCCAATCTCTTATACAATTTTTGAAATGTGCAGAAGTATGTTGATCCGGTGCCTCTCGTGCTGTTCCATTGGTCCATCCATTCCCATAGTCCTGTTAGGGTGATTTTTATTTTATGCACTTATGAATGGTTTTATTTTATAGCACACATAAGTATACATACTTACATGTCACAGATATGTTTATGTAGTTACTTTTCACCCAATTATATGTTCACTAAGATAAAGAGAAAATACGTTTCTGTAGGAGACACTGAAAACTTGTGTGATATTGCAGGCTGTTGTGATTAAAAGTCTGGTGCACTGAGTGGTTTTCCAAGGTTTAATCATCCCACCGGCTTTCATTACATTTGTTGCCTTTTCTAAAAGAGCTCATTACTCCCTCTGAACCTTGAAGTCAGGGGAGTTGGGGTTTGATAAGATACTAAGATTTACACCAAGGTTATGGTCAGATGTTAGTCTAGAAGAAACAGCTGCCAAGTAAAATAGCTGATTTCATGCACACACAGGCAGTGCCAGGTATTCCTCCTTCTCTAAAATTCTTGTGTGTGTGTCAAAGCACAGAGACTTAGATAACAGGAAAACAAGTCCAGGTACAGTCTCAGGGTTGCCGAGATAACAAGAAGCGTTGTGGGTTGTGCAAAGTGTCTGTTTCAGGACAAGGTCACGCCAAGGACGAGACCGGATGAGGACTGAGGGACCAGTGACGGGAGAGTTATGTCTAAACCACAGCTTCTCCCCAACAGTTTTTGACCAATCAGATAGCACCTTTTCATACAAATATTGTATACCGACAAGTTGAGGACAGTCTTTTCTGTTTATCCTAAACAGTGAAGATCCATGCTAATTTTGATACGTTAATGCATAATAAATTTCACACTGTGAAATATATATCCTCTTATTAGTCTTCTCTTTTCAATATAAAAAGAACACGCCTCACAGTCCCTTCTGCTCCAATGAACAAAGACAGTTTCCTAGAGAGGGAGGAAGATCTGACACTGCCTGTGTGTGTGTATGAAAATAGCTATTTTACCAGTTTCTTCTAGGCCAAAATCTGACTATAACCTTAGTGTAAATCTTAGTATCTTATCAGACCCTACCTCCCCTGGCTTCAAAGCTCAGAGGGAATAATGAGCTCTTGTGGAGAAAAGGCAACAAATCTAATGAAGGCCTGTGGGATGATGAGACCTTGGAAAGTTACTAAGTGCACCAGACTTTTAATCTCAAGGGCCTGCAATATCACACAGAGATTTCAGTGTCCATACAGTAACTTATTTTCTCATCATTTTAGTGAATATATAATTGGGTGAAAAGTAACTTCATAAATATACTGTATTCTGAAATATAATCTTAACTATTCCTTTTCTAGTATGATAGAATAGTCATACACAAACAAAGTGAACGCACAGGTTAGATAAACAACAGTCATGGTGTCAGTCTTCTACTAAATAAGTACTTAATTCAAGCAAATGTTTGAACCAATCCTAGAGTATAACTTTAATATTTTACCCAACATTACCCAAATAAAACACCAAAAGATTCAGAGTGTTCAGTTAAAAGAAATTTGGGGGTTTAGAGGCATTGCCTCTACTGCCATATATATGTTACAATACAAAATCTTAACATCTGATCCTGCATTCACAAGCGCATGCCCCTCAACTGAACACATATCAGTACAATTAAATTTGGCACAGTAGGCACAGATGTGTTTTAACAATTTTAAGCTTCAGGTCATCAAGCCAACAGTAAGAGAGCTTTTTTTGATGGCTTCAATTAAAACTGAAGCTATATTATTGGCAATTTAAAACAAAAATGGAAAAGGATGATTGAGCTAGATGGGATACCGATTGAAAATGTCTCTGAAATAAAAATTTTTGGAGTTATAATTGATAATACATTAACTTGGAAAACTCACATCTGACACATAAAAACTAAAGTTTCCAAAAGCCTTGCAATAATAAATAAAGCTAAACATGTTCATGATCGTGATACACTCCGTACCCTGTATCGTTCTGTGATTTTACCAAACTTAACTTATTGTGTGGAAGTATGGGGGAACAATTATAATAATTAAATACAATCACTTGTTATTTTACAAAAAAGGGTTATGCGTATCATACATAAGGCTGATTATTTTGAACACACAAACCTACTTTTTCTTAAAGTTATTAAAAATACAGGATCTTGTTAAAATTTACACAACACAACTATTATTTAAAGCATTTCACAATTTATTACCTGCTAATATACAAAAGTTATTTATGCGGCGAGAGCAGTTGTACAGTTTGAGGGGCTAAGGAAACTTTTTAATACCAATGGTCAGAAGTACCTGGAGGAGTTTCTGTGTGTCAGTATGTGGGGTTAAATTATGGAATGGTCTGGGTTTTGAACACAATGTCAAAATATTCACCAATTTAAAGCACTTTATAAACAGAAGGTTTTGTTACAGTATAAGAAGGATGGGGTTTAATCATTTGATGATGTATCTATAGGCTGTATTATCTTTTCTTGTAGGTCTTTTGATAACTACTGTTGGAAGGATTATTATTGTTACCTGCGGTTATATACAGTGAGGAACAGAACTATTTGAACACCCTGCGATTTTGCAAGTTCTCCCACTTAGAAATCATGGAGGGGTCTGAAATTCACATTGTAGGTGCATTCCCACTCTGAGAGACAGAATTAAAAAAAAATTCAGGAAATCACATTGAAAGATTTTTAAAGAATTTATTTGTCTAGCACTGCTGAACATAA
>NW_018128079.1:833281-845135 GCF_001952655.1 Monopterus albus | reverse complement strand
AAGAAAATAATGTGTGTGGCTGTTGTTTTCGTGGTGTGTATCTAAAACAATTTGACATAACATTACACATTAAGACAAATATTATGGTTACTTTTACCGTCATAATAACATTTGTCCCTGACGGCAGCCTTTCTCTGCTTTAAATAACCTTGCATTTAACAGCCTGAGGAAGACATCCTGGCTGCACTAACATCTTCTAATACAACAGATCTCTAATCAATATCTATCTAACTAAGAAATTACCTAACAGAGGTTAGATTCTAACACTTTCAATAGACAGTTTTAGAGGAAGCACCTCGAGCATTGCTATGCAGCTGTGGTCTACTTCCTGTATGTGGTTTCCTGTCTACTCTTACAGCCTTACACATGTCTCCTTGGTTCTTTAAGACAAGTGAACTGGTTAAAACAAAAGTAAATCATAAAGCATGATACTACAGTAAACATGTAGATATATTTGCTAATGCAGATTATAATGTGAATCCTATAAGGCCACGCATTTCATATAATGTTGATAAATGTTGATAATCTAAAGTCAAGACAATCAGACCCTACACCCACACACAAATCTCGTGCAGACAGTTTAGTCATCTCAGTATGTATCTGCTCGACTTCCTGTTGTTCTGAGTATCTCTGCACCTACTTACAGCATTTCATGTCCACAGGTCAAATCTGTACAAAGGTCAAACAGATTAAACAATTATTTGAACAGTTTTACAAATACATAACATAGCACTATATCATTTTATCAAGAATTTCTTTCTACAGGTATCACTGATGATAAGAAAGGTGAGAATCAGCCCAGAACTACAAGGGAGGAGCTGGTCAATGACATGAAGAAAGCTGGGACCACAGTTGCAAAGGTCACTGTCGGTAGAACACTACGCCGTCATGGTTTCAAATCATGCATTGCACGGAAAGTTCCCCTGCTCAAGTCATCATATGTCCAGGCCCGTCTGAAGTTTGCCAAAGACCATCTGGATGATCCAGAGGAGGCATGGGAGAAGGTCATGTGGTTAGATGAGACCAAAGTATAGAACTTTTTGGTCTAAACTTCATTCGTCGTGTTTGGAGGAAAAAGTAGGATGAGTTGCATCCCAAGAACACCATCCCTACTGTGAAGCATGGGGGTGGAAAAATCATGCTTTGGGGGTGCTTTTCTGCGAAGGGGACAGGACATCTGCACTGTATTAAGAAGACCTGCAATGTTTAAACATAAAATTTAGGACAAAAAAAGTAGAATCAGTATGATATAAGGGTGTGTTAGAACATAGATTTGTCACCTAATTAAACAAAAGCTAAATGCGGGGCAGATGGTGGAGTGGAAGTTTAATTAGAGTGGCAGGTCAGGTTCAAATGGTTAGAACAGTTAATGGGTGGAACAGAGATGAATTAGTCTCAGGTTTAAACAGTAAAAGGTTTATTGCTTACAGCAAAGATCATTAACCAACATTTTCTGGTGATGGCAAGATGAACTGGGCCCATTACAACCATGGCCTGTTTAACGATAATTATAACATCAGGGAACAATATGTTGTTTCCTCACTAAACTAAGTTCACAAAACATATTGTTCATTTTTAAAATATATCTTAAGGTTGTATAGCATGTGAAAATAAAATGACACAAGAGCAAGTTTAGACGTAATCTCAGCAGCTATCCTACTTTGTTTTGTCTTGATAAGGTTGCATGTGTGTTTTAAAAGAATTGGTGTGAGATGCTCAAACTTAATCATAATTAGATGTTTGTTTTGAGCACAAGAAGAGAATAATCTGATGCTCTCAAAGGATCGAATTAATGTCCTTAATACAGCAGGGTCAAAATGATTTCTTCTGTATCACAGGGAAGCTTTGGGGATTGATGAGGAAAGTATATCTTCCATTGTCCAGGGGTCACACATGCAGCCATCTGCCTACTGCTTTTAGATGCAGAATCAATGAGAGCTGCTGCTAAGAAATCCTGAAGAGAACATCATGTAAGCAATGCACTCTGACTTTTATTTTCTATGTTGGAACTTACTGAGAATATGTTTTATATGAAATTAAATATGCTCATCCAACTGTCATGAACATTATGATTGTCTCTGTTGAGGTCTAATGTTCAATATGATATGATTCCCCTGTTCTTTAGACTGGAGAGCTTTTAGGCAGAGGCCGTCCTCCAACACACAGCTTGTGGAGTTCAACTATGTCATTTCTCAGGACTGTTTTAAATGACTCTGTTATCATTCATCCTCCAGGCTTCTATATTACTGGATTTCAGACATTACCCTACATCAGTGTCTACATCATCTTTCTAGCATTTCTTTATGTGGTTACAGTGCTGTTTAACAGTTTGGTGATCTATGTAATTGTCTTTAATCATTGTTTACACACTCCAAAATTTGTGGCTGTGGGCAACCTCGCAGTAATTGATGTAATCCTAAGCACAAGTATTATTCCTAATATGATAAAATTATTTCTTATTAAGGATAACTTTGTTCCATTTAACATGTGTTTTGTACAAATGTACAGTTACTATGCTTTTGTGACTTTGGAGTCATATGCTCTTGCTATACTTGCCTATGACAGGTTGATCGCAATATGTTTCCCTCTGCGTCAGAACTCAATCAACACACTGCGGAGCATGTCTTATATTATTGGTCTGATTTGGTGTTTTACTCTGGGAATTGGTGTGTTTGCAATAGGTATATTGACTCGATTATCATATTGCAATTCCCTCACAGTGTTCAGTTATTTCTGCGATTATTCAGCTATGTTTAGAATCGCCTGTAATGATTACACAATGCAGTGGACTGTGGCCACTTCACTTATTTTCTTGATTTTTGTTGTACCCTTTACTTTAATTTGTCTGTCTTATGTCAGCATCCTGGTGACCGTGTTCAGGATGAAATCTCTAGACAGTCGATGTAAAGCTTTGGCTACTTGCACTGAACATATCATCCTTGTTGCTGTATTTTACATTCCTCTCATTACCATTTTTAATATTTCACATCATCTGCATTTCATTGATGAGGATCTGCCATTGGTAAGCCTGTCTCTGGCCTCTTGCACCCCACCCTGCATCAATCCTATTATATATTCTATGAAAACCAAAGAGATCCAAAACAGAGCCCTGGCACTGGTAAGAAAAATTAAAATCAGCACAGATCAACATAAGAAAAGACATTGGAGAGGTGTAACAGCAAAAATGTAGGCAAGAAATGTTTGTGTATAGGGAAGGGTGGAAAAAAAATGTTAATTTTAGGAAAATCAGGACTCTACCATGTCTTTTTTTCTTTATTAGTTTATTTGTTGGGGACAAATACACATAAATTAAAATCAAAGATGTAAATGGAAGGCTACTGTTATTTTCATCCCTATGTCCCAGGCCATGATGATGATATACAATTTAAAAAAGCTCAAAAATAAATCTAAAATATCACTAAAAGGGGAAATACAAACAAATACACAAATTACAATACATAAATAGATACACAAGTTCATTTCCAAAATAATTTATGCATCAGCTGCTGACAATAGCAGGGTATAAAAAATAAAAAGGGCATACAACTCTGCTTTATGAATTATTTATAATGTATCCTCTGTTTTTTTATGGTTTTTATCATTTCCAATATTTCTAAATGAAAGTGCATGTGTAAGATTTCATGCATTAAAGTATTGCACCTTATAAACTTGAATGATTTTTTTCACATACTAACTTTAGTTTCAGTTCTGCTGTTTGAGAAACTAATAAAATTAGGAAGAAAAGTTTTCATCCACACAAGAACATTGACTAGAAAATGGAATTAAGATGAGTGCCTCCCCTTTAGTGAGTTAATGATCTCAGTACAAACTGGAACATTAATGACTACACTACACAGTTTACTAATATATTTGAAAAATTAGAAATCCACTGAATAAAAATTGTCTAAAGTTTCACTGACTCAGTTCTGTATCAGAAGATATTTTCTAGCTGCCTGTGAATAGAAGGGACACGATGTCAGTCTAGTCCTACACTGTAAAATTATTTAAGCTGTTTTCACAGCTCTCCTCCTGATCAACCCCCCCGCTCCTTTTTATTTTCATCTTTCTCCTTCACATTCTTTTCCTTATTAGCTCAGCTCATAGGTCGCTGACCTTTCCTAGTTACACAAGCATTTTCCTATCTTGACACTAGAAGTCTATTTTAGTATCTATTCTAAGAGACATTTATGTAATATATCCCATGACACATTTTAATCAGAAATATGTTAACAAAGGATTAACTACTAGACATATACTGTTTGTTCTAACCACTACAGAATCCCCTCCTCCCATAGTTAGAAAGACTACAGAACTCAAATACTATAGAACAAACACATACAAAGAAATGAAAAGGACATTCATAAACAGATTTATCTGAATACATCACTTCCTAATACTAATCAGTTAGCCAAATTAACATCACCAATTACTAATTAAACACTATCCTCCTACCTCATTCAAAAGTGAAATAGAAATCAACTTTTATTACAGGGATAAACTTTTGACCTTAACAGAGCAATTCCACACTAAACCAACTCTCTACACTTTAAAAAACATGCTCGGAAGCACACTAAGTACTGCTCTAACATGGCAAAGCTTTCTAAGTTGACATATAACACACTGAAGATAAAATAGAAAGAATGACCGACAAGGTGATTCCCCCCTCCCTCACATATAACAGCACAGTTTCAGTTATACACATGTCTGTACTGTAAAACAAACAGCTTCAATGGAAACACTTCCTGACAGTTTAACATGGATCTTTCCATCAAGACTTAACATGCAGACTTGGGCGAAACCCCCCCCCACAAACATTAATTTTGTATCATTGGCTTCGTTTGAGTCATTCATTTGACTCTCTCCGTGGGGGAAAATTCCCGAGTGACCCCGAGGCAGCCTGCCTCATGGGCGATCGCCATCAAGGGCCTGCATTGGATCTGAGAGCAAAACAGAAAACAGACATAGTGAGATTCAAAGCATAACACATATGTAAACATAAATGATGTGTAAATATTCTGTAATGTTTACTGTAGCTAATACTGTTACATACTGTAATATAGTTTCATTACACATAAACATACACTCAGAAAAATTTTATACTCATAATCCTGAAATAATTTGCTGAAATAAAATGGAAATGATTAAATGAAAATACTCAGCAATGTAAATGATTAGATAATCAATGTGTAAAAATGACTATATGTAATTTACTTATAAGTAATGTGAGTATATGAAGATATGATGTGATGTCATCCATGGGCCTTCAGTGAGCTCATCCTCTTGCCGTTTTACTCGGTCGCCACCTGGTAGAGCTCTCCTCCGTCTTCTCCTCTGATGTCCAGCCACTCCATTTTGATCTTGTCTCCAGCCTGCTTCTGCTTCACTTCCTGTGCCATCATTACCATCTGCAGTGTTTTTCTCTCCACTGCTCTAAGTATCACCGACCTCATCACAGGAAGGCAACAACACAGGACAAAACTCATAGCCACTACTCCAATAAAGACAATTACCACTAATCTAACCAAACCCTGTTTTCAGCCACTGGTAGCATTCACTAACCAATTTAACCAACCCATGTTATTATCCTTTCCAGCATTGTCCATTACTTCAGACTTCAAATCCCTAAGCTTCCTCATAGCCTCTGTGAAAGCTCCCTCGGGAGCTGTATGTCCTGGTATATAAGTACAGCAGTACTCTCCTATGAGAGCACACACACCTCCTTTGTCTGCTAAAATCCAATCAAGCGCTTGTCGATTCTGCCAGGACACAGCACTTGTAGCACTCACCTGCTCTCCTAATGCACCTAGAGCCTCATCTGTGTAGTTGATGAATCGCTGTTGATTGTAAAAAATGTAGTTTGTCCACTCAGTGTTTTTATTAGCGGTTATCCAGGGAAAGATAGACTCGAACCCTGATGCAATCTCATGTCTGGCTTTAAACTCATTTGGAATTCTGCGTGGCTGGCCAATAGCGTCAAGCTACATCTTGGGATCTGGAGAATACGCTCTCTTGCTTCTAACACTACCATTCCTAGCCTGCTCTACCAAGGCAAAAGTAATCAACTCCTGAGCCACCTGTACTCTGGCACATTTACCTTCCCAGTTGATTGGGAGAACTGAACACAAATGTTGTCCACCACACCACCAAAAGTGATCAGCTAATGCTATGGTTTGATCAAAGTAAGGACACCCTGGAACCTGAACATGCAGAGAACTTCCTTTCAACTGGGGAGCTGGATGCAAGTTGGGCTTTGTACAGTTCAGTGTGTCCAGCTTCCACCTGTGACTACACCGGTCAGGGCTCACTTTCCCCACAGGTACAGCTCCTGTCTTTTCAACACACTCAAACCATCCTACTGGTATTAATGGAACACTGTGTGTCATTCCCAGCATTACACTTCTTTCTCCTATAGTCACATCTAACTCTCTACATCGCTGGACATTAGTCTTCCCCTCTGCTCTGAAGTTGGCCACCAGTTGTATGATGGTGAGCCCAGGAAGGACAAACACTCAGCCTTACACCACGACCAGGGATTCAAGTCAGTCTTTAAGACCTCATGACTACACTCCTGCCAACTGAACACTGTGTTCAGCACAAGCAATCTTTCTGACCTAGCCTTGGCACAGATGTAGCAATCTTCCTTCCCATTGAGCTGTCCTGCAAATTGAACCCACCTGTACCAGCTATTTTGTTCCAAACTGTCCCAATTTCGCTGTCCCAATGGTGATTTGAATCCTACTCTGACCACCCAGACATCACGCCAATTAACTTCTTTTTCCCTCACTCTGATGGAACACTGATCTTCTCCCCAAGAGTCAGGGGGTCTGCTTGCCCACTATCCGGAAATCCACTCAATTCCACACACACGTCGTCCAGGTATTTGATCTGAATACACAAAGAGACTGAAACTGTCTATGTTCGAAGTCCAGGGTTGCTTAGACATATGCGCAACCCAAGTATCATGCTCCGTATATCTCCAGTCTTTGTCGTTCGATGTCCACTCTTGCACACCTGGCTGTAGTTTGTCTAGTGAAGCTTTATGTCCTCGTTCAGCTAGCATTGTTAACAAGGTCATGGAGTCCTTGTGGCATGTCTCAAAATCCAGTGCAAACAAAATTATGTCATCAACGTACTGGAGGATGGTGCTTGAGATCTTACCTGCCAAGTCCTCCATGTCTTCTTTCAGGACTATATTAAACACATGCAGGCTATGTTTGAAGCCCATCGGAACCCGTGAGTATGTGTAAGAGTGACCCCTATACGTGAATGCAAAGAAATGTCGATTGTTCTCACTTAGCGGCACACTGAAGAACGCAGAACACAAATCAACCACCGTGAACCACTTAGTATCCGATGGAACATTTGACAACAGGGTACGTGGATTTGGAACTTCCGCTTGAAAATCTTCCATGACCTCATTTAGAGCTCGCAGATCATGTACTAGTCGATACTTTTGTCAGCTTTCTTTACTGGCAAAATTGGTGTGTTACTGCATGGATTTGGTTCAGCCACCAGCAGATCTTCTTCCGGCAGGCTTCGTATCATCTGCTCAATGCCTGTCTCTGCCTCAGGTTTCAGCGGATACTGTGGTCTCCATGGAGGTCAGCAACCTGTTCTCAACTTCACCTCCACAGGTTGTGCGGACTTGATAAGCCCCGCATCAGTGTCATGTTTTGACCATAACTCTGCTGGCACTCTGGCCACCATCTCTTTTTTAACATCTGAATGTTGATGGCAGAACACCGGTTGGCAGGGAAGTCAGATGACCTGAGGATGAGCCATGCCTGCAGCAGAGATGAATATCTTGAAAAAAGATCCATCTTCACTCAGCCAAATGTTTTTGTTATCTGTTGGCACAAATTTTGCTTCTTTTGACTCTACAATCATTGGACCCAAATGTTTCGGCTCATAGCCTGGGTTTACCAACATTGTAACATGTGGAATGTTGTTTTTTATTCTGAATTATTGATCCAGATACATACCTCTCTCTACTACCATTGCAGCTCCCTGCTTGCCAAGCACAATGGAAGAAGACTGTATTTGAACCGTCTCTGGCTGGTCCTTAAGCCAAATGTCTGGCTTTGCTGTGGATCCAGACTTATAATATTGAACAGTGCAATGAGGACAACAGGCGGGGGACATGGCTTCTGACATATTAGCCTTAATGAAATCCATCCAGGTTTTAGCGGCCCCCGCTACCTCTCTTCCGCCTTTCTCTCCTCTGTTTTCTCGACCTACGGGATTCTGCATCTCAGCTGTGTCGCACTCGGTATTTAGCGACTCATTGTCGGTGCACACAGCTGGGGTGCATCCCGCTGATTGAGTCCCTCCTTATTTATACCTCTGGCAGACGCTCCGCCATCGCCGGAGCATTGCCACATGTACATGTACTTAGCGTTTACCCAATATCCGTTTCGTTTATCTGTTTATGTATTCATCCGGGTCTCCTACACCATTTCAGCCCTCCTTTGATTATGTATGCACATGGCCCCAGTTATGTTACTTTGCGTTTTTGTCCCTTCAAACCTGTTTTTGTTGTACTAGCACCTGGGCCTGCACACTTGAGTCCAACCACAAGTCTCCCTCACCTTCCTGGTGAGGGGGGCTACCATAACACTGGCTCCATAAAGGTGTCACTCAAATCCGCCAGCTAGTAGACCACTGCCTCATCTTTTCTCACAGTCATCTGGCTTTGTGCAGAACCCACAAGCACCCCAGCCGGGGTACATCGAATGTCACAATCCAGTTTGCACAAAGCGTCTCATCCAAGCAAATTCACAGGAGTTTGATCTGATATTAACACCGGCAGTTCAACAGTTTTTCCTTTAAATTGCAGGGGAACGGGGTGTGAAATGGGAATCAGTTGTTTCATCCCTGAGAATCCAATGATTCGTACATAATATCCAGATCTTGGGAGGTGATTAGTGTCAGAATGACTTACACAGGTGTAAGCAGCACCTGAATCTGCCATCATTTTAATGGTTTTGCCAGCCACGACAGCTGGCACCATTGGTTCCTCATCAGGGCTTGAAACTGAACTCACTTGTGTATTTGTTGTAAGCGGCAACTGACGCTCTCCCAGATTCCCCTGTTGATTCTCAGGGCCTCCCTAATACCTGGGGGGCTCATGCCTCAAATTCACCGGCCCCCTGGGCCCAGGATTTCCCTGTTGTTCCTGGGCATACCGGACACGAGACCACTCTGGACACTTATGTCGTATGTGACCATATCTGCTGCAGCCATAACAGTGTACTTTTTGCCCCACTTCTTCTTCCTCTGCCCGAAGGGAACCCTCTTGTTCTCTGGGGGTATCCATTACACCCCCTGGTTGCAGATAGATTATCTGAGGGGTGGCTGGAGCAGCAGGCGCCACCGCTGGAGGTGGAGGGAGTCTTTCTGGCTGCACTGGAGCCACAACAGCTTGCAGCTTTTTCTTTCCTTCTGCCAACTGCTGGTGAGTCAGCTTTCTCACTGCTTCCTCACATGCTTGCTTTTGGCGGGATGCACTGGCACATGCTTTTGTCACAGCATCCACCACATGGTCAGTAAACTGTTCAAATGACATGTTATACAGTCCCACAGCATCACCCAACTTACTCTGAGCGGCCTGTGGCAGTCCGCTGACAATTTTCTTTCTGAGGGCCTGCCGGTGAAAAAAAAATCTTCTTCAGGCACTGCACCAGTCTGTCTTATCCACTCCTTTCGAGTGAGGTGCACAGAAGCCTGCGGGCTTTCATCATCCTTTATCGGAGTCACCACAATGCTGTCTGGTTGGACTCTAGTTGGAAACTGCAGTCTCAAAACTGTCCACAATATATTGCGGTGCTGGTTGAAAATATCACCATCATGAGCTTGTGTTCCTGCAAACACATCCAATTGAGCTGCTCTCAAGGCCTCCTCCATTTCCTGTTTGCCCAGGATTTTTCCCAATAAGGCCTCAATGTCTCCCATTGCCAAAATTGTGGCAATAGTTTCCTCCTCAAATGCAACTATCCACTTTCCAGCCCCCATCTTGGAGACAGATCCATCGTAGGCCAGGGCACGTATTGTAACTGTGCCCCTTTTGCCAAGAGTGGGTATGATGACACATCATCAGCTCCATTTGGAAGTCCTGATTCTCCACTGGTGTTAAGTGTGATCACTGCATCCACTCTTCCACATTCTTCCTTTGGTGAGGAATGATCCCCTCTGTGAGCTTGGGGTGATGCCTGAACTCCTTTTTTCCTAATTGTGACGTGAAAGGGCTTTGGTTTGGCACCTTCAGGATCATATCTTTCTTTCTCTTCTCCTGTTCTCCTTGGAGTAGACACCTTACTGGACCCAGGCCTGGGATTGAGGGAGCGATGCTCTCCCAAATCAAAGAGGTCAAAGCCCTCTCCTTCTCCAGCCTCTGCCCCGCTGTCCATCTCACCACACTGCTGGCCGTCATCTTTTTCAGCATGTGTCAATAATTTCACAATCTGGTCGTGCAAACCGCTTAAATGTTTGCGAGCCTTCCCGTGTGGGAGACTCAATCCTCGCCAATAGGCCTCTGGCAGGTCTTCTGGCCCATCCTGCAGGTCCTCCTTCTCCTGCCGTCCAAAACTAGCTGCCTTTTCCAGCTCATCCATGGGGTAAATTGACTTCTTCTCAGATTTCATCACATAGTCACCTCTGAACCTTAACTGTCGCACAGGCATCTGGGCAGCATATGGTGGTGGCTGATCTGTTCCCCAGGCCAGCTTCTTTTTCTGTTCAAGCTGATCTTTGACGAATTTAACCGTCTTTTCTCGCAGAAGTTTTGCATGATTGATAAACAATTGAATGACAGTGAGTTCTCTTTCATGCTTACGCACCCACTTTGCAGACTTATCTTTGGCTTTATAATTCTGTATAACAACGTCCATTTCATGTCATTGACTGAGATCGAATGTTCCATCTTGTGGCCAGGGTGACAGGAGATTTCATGTTCGGCTGTTCCACTTTCGTGATAAATTATCAATTTCCTCGGCCAGCAAAGGATTTTGCTTACCTAAAACCACAACTGGAGACGTGCTCTTCAATTTTTCAGACTCCATGACACTGTCCAGTTATGTTATATTTCTGTAACAAGATATCTGTATGTTTATATGCAAGTTCAATGAATTGTTGGATAAAGTACCACACCCCAAAATTCAAATAATGGGATATGAAAGTACTTAACAAATGAATAACTGTAAAAAATGCAAATAAACAACTGCAACCACAAAAAGCAAATTTAATTACTTCAAGCAACTCCTTCACAGCTACTATGTTAGAGCTGCTGCTCTTTCTAAATCCTTCCTGTACTTTAAACATAAATGCATGCATGTATTTTAAATATAAATGTGAATATAAGTAAGTGGACAAATACAACATGTGCCAAGTAACAAAAATTAAGAAATTAAGGAAATTGACTTTTATTTTAACCCACAGCTGCTTTAACTCACTTTTTTCCTTCTTCAATCTCCTTTGAGCTGCTCTCTCCTTCTCTGTGCTCTTTTTTTTTTCCTTTCTCTCTACACAGCACCTATGTGGCTCACACAGAACCACTGAAGGGCAGGGAGGCGGACTTATCTTGGGGGAGGCGAAGCTGCGGCTCAGACCAAGCTGCTACTTCCAGTCTCCCCAGGGACAAGCTAATGAGCACACCTCAGATAGACTGGATAAAGTCCCTAAACCAAAGTCAGACTGAGGTGAAATGCCTCACATGCGCAGTATAACACAATGTGTATACATCCATCCATCCATCCATTTTCTTCCGCTTATCCGGGACCGGGTCGCGGGGGCAGCAGTCTAAGCAAAGATGCCCAGACCTCCCTCTCTCCAGACACTTCCTCCAGCTCCTCCGGGGGAA
>NW_018128079.1:824544-829745 GCF_001952655.1 Monopterus albus | reverse complement strand
CTAAGCTGGGGGGCTATAAGCAAGCCCACACCAGCCCGCCGCCTCTCGCCGCAGGCAACTCCAGAGTAGTAGAGAGTCCAGCCTCTCTCGAGGAGTAAGGTTCCAGAGCCCAAGCTGTGTGTGGAGGTGAGCCCGACTATCTCTAGCTGATACCGCTCAACCTCCTGCACAAGGTCGGGCCCCTTTCCCACCAGCGAGGTGACATTCCATGTCCCCAGGGCTAGTCTCTGTGTCCAGAGATCGGGTTGTTGAAGCCCTTGCCTTTGACTGCTGCCCGAGCCACTGTGCACCATCCCCTTACAAATCCTCCTGCAGGTGGTGGGCCCACAGGAGGATGTCCCCATGTCGCTCGTTTGGGCTAAGCCCGGCCGGGCCCCGTGAGGGGAGGCCCGGCCACCAGGCGCTCGCATTCTAGCCCCAACCCCGGGCCTGGCTCCAGGGTGGGGCCCCGGCTGCGCCATGCTGGGCGATGTCACGGTCCTTGATTTTAATCTATTCATAAAGGGCTTTTGAACCGCTCTTAGTCTGACCCGTCACCCAGGACCTGTTTGCCTTGGGAGACCCTACCAGGGACATATAGCCCCCGACAACATAGCTCCTAGGATCACTCGGGTACTCAAACCCCTCCACCACAATAAGGTGGCGGTTCAAGGAGGGTATACAGTATATTTTCAATATACATATCTTTAGCCTATATAAACCTTCAATATAACACAGTATATGTTTTTTTTAAGCAAACTTTTTCATATTTCATAAAACAAAGCAATTTAAAACACATATACACAATCAGAAAGCATACTCACATCTGACCCTGCACACACACACACACACACATGCCTCTCCATACACTAGAAGAGTTTATTTCAATAACCAGGCCTATATTCTAACATACCCCTTTAAGTCCGGACTTTTATTTGGAATCCTTACAAGTACTTTTAAGTGGGATTTCACTATAGTTGGCCAACAAACCGTATGAACCGTTCCCCTTTTGGAGAAGACCAGGTTAACGTCCAAACTGATCAGATCTGGACAAAAACCCAGTTTCACACACACAACCCTGCAGTCATAATCAAATTCATTTACCTCTGTTCAGTGGAGTAACTTAATCACCTTGCTGCCAAATCCTAAACTGCAGGGGCACAGAAGTCTGCCTGCGCTACAGAAACACATATTCCTAATTTCAACAACTTACTGCAAAATTTGCAAATAGTCAATCCTAGCTTGTAACAACAGCTTTTTAATCCAAATCCTACTTCAATTGTATAAAACAAATCCTACTGTAGACCCACATGCAGATCAGACTTCTGCTACACAGCCTCACCTTCACCAATAATTTATATCAAATCCAGGCACCTTTATAACTCATAATTTCATGCTGTTCAGTCCGTTGCCTAACAACTTTTGCTTTGTCTCGTCCAATGCCAATAGGCTGTATACCTCTGTTATTTTCCCTATAAAATGGACCATGGACCATAAATAGCACAATTACCCCCAGTGACTTATTTACACAGTGTTAATAGGTGATAAGAGTGATGATAGGTCTTATGTCAAAGTCATTAACGGTGATCCTACTTCCCAGCCCTGTTTTTCCTTTTTCCCCACACAGACACTTGAAGGAGTATTAGGTTTTGCTTGCACATGGAGGTGAGCGAGCGAGAAGAAAAGAGGCAGACCCAGGTAGCCTACTGCGGTGCAAGATGTGGTTTATTAATATATACAGTGTGGTGATATGTACAACAAAGAGTCCGTGGTTACTGAGGTATGGGGAGTAGCTGGGTGTCGACCAGCAGCAGGAGGTGAGGAGTGAGGAGACGGATGGTGTGGAGGAGGTGGGCCAAGCTGCGTGGTGGGGTCACTCCTGGGCTGGTCGAAGGTTGAGAGGTGGCTATTGAAAAGACAGAGAGGTGTTGGTAACGGTAGAAACAACAACGGTGACTGTGCATCGACCTGCCTGGGAGGGAAGAGTGGAGCTACGGTGCGGAGGAAGCAGTGCAAGGAGAGAAAACAACACAGGAACTGGTCAGAGAAGTAGGGAATCGGATAATCCAGGACAGTAATGTGGTATCAAGGCAAAGTACAAAAAAAAACCAAGAAGAACAACAAGAGAGCACAACGAATGTAGCATAGGGACAAGAACGAACTAGCATGGAGAGGTGAACCGGGTATAAGTAACCAATAGTCTAATCAAGTGCAGCTGGTGAGAAGGGAGTGAGGAACAGGTGTACGTGATCAATCATCAGGGGTGAAGAGACAGAGTAAGAAATGTGAGAGAGGCAAGTGCAGCTGAGCAAACCTGACAAGGAGAGCCAGTCAGGAGATCAGTTTAGTCAAAAACTCGTCTTTTAAACCTACCGGCACCCACACAGCGACTCCACAGGACAGAGAGAGCAATTCATCAATTATATGAAAAAGGCAACTCACCTTTTTTCAGTGGCCACTTGTGGCTCAGCTCTATTAGCTTGTCCATCTAGGAGAAGATCATTGGTGACTTTCACCAGTGCACTTTCTGTACTATGATGGATTCTAAATCCTGAATGAAAATCCTCAAACAAATCATTCTTATGCAAGTGGTCACATAGCTGCTTTGCAACAGATGTTTCCAGAATTTTAGAAATAAATGGGAGATTGGATATTTATCTGTGCAGATTCTCAGTCATCCAGGTCATAGTAAACCGCAACCAAAATAACCTTGGAAATCAACTGGACTTGGATTTCTAGATCGAAGACGTTTCACCTCTCATCCAAGAGGCTTCATCAGTTCTGACTGACTGGTGTTAAGTCGGAGATATTTATCCCCCTCGGTGTGGTTTCAGTCCTTAGAAGGCCAACAATGTCCATTAACGACTGAGTCGTTACAGCCCAGCCCAGTATCAATGAGGGTCGTTACCTGTCTTTGGATCCTCCCCTGTCAACCGACGCCTATTGTCCTGGTGGGCATGTTTGGGCAAAGATCTCAGAACCGGGTTGTAGATGGAAGACAAGTTGTGTCTTAGTCCACCACCCCTATTAAGAGAGGGGTGTTCTATTTTTACGAAAATAGCTTCCTTAACACCTCTCTCAAACCAGCGATGTTCTCTGGAGAGGATCTGGACTTCACTGTCCTCAAAAGAGTGTCCTTTCTCCTTCTGGTGGAGGTGGACTGCTGACTCTGGTCCAGTTGGACTAAAAATAGAACACCCCCTCTCTTAATAGGGGTGGTGGACTAAGACACAACTTGTCTTCCATCTACAACCCGTCCATCTGAAACGTCTTCGATCTAGAAATCCAAGTCCAGTTGATTTCCAAGGTTATTTTGGTTGCGGTTTACTAGACATATACTGTTTGTTCTAACCACTACAGATGCTTTGCCACTAACGCTCATGGCATGCCGATGCCATCGCCAGTGCACAGAGCAGTGAAGGGTCCAACATGAAGTTGTATGTGAAGCAAATGACTAACATATACAGGAGTATCTCCTCCCATGTTGTTTCTCTGCAGGCTCGAGAGGTCAAGGAGGAGGAAGAGCCCCAAGTTAAACCAGGAGACTTAGTGTATGTTAAAGTGTTTAGGAGAAAGTGGGACTTCCCTAGAAGAAGAAAAATGGGGAAGAAAAGTGTAAGCCCACAAGGATGGACACAGACTAGAGAATGGAATTATGTTGAGTGTCTCCCCTCTAGTGTGTTAATGTTCTCATTACAAGCTGAACCATTAATGGGACACATGATTATTGACTGTATTACAAGGTCTACAAATACACTTGAAAATTTAGAAATCCACTGAATAAGAAATGACTAAAGTTTAATTGACTCAATTCTGTATTAGAAGATATTTTCTAGCTGCCTGTGAATAGAAGGGACATAATGTCAGTCTATTCCTACACTATAAAAATATTTTATGCTGTTTCACATGTACACATTCATCCTCAGCCCAAGAACATCCTACACAAAAAGACGAGTGATAGTGTTGATATGAAAAGCTCATAATTACAAGTGTTATAAATAATTTGCTTTTGGGTCCTTACTGAACAAAATTCACTGGGTACAGGTATAATACAAGGTATAGTCAAGAAAGAATAAGAAGAGGCACAAGCAAAAGGGAAACGAGTCAAGAGACAAAGAGAGTGACATAAAAAGTAGAAAAGATGATTGCACGAGTATCGGATAGATCAGTACAGAATAATCATACCTTGTTCTAATTATTACAGTGGCAAAAAAACCATGCATGAGTATCGGATAGATACAATAAAAATAACTACCTTGTTTTAATGAATAATTACTCCTATTTAGTCTGCAGCTCCCAATTTAAAACATGCAGTGGCCGAAATGAGTATTACAAAAATAAACAGAAAAATAAACCTTGCAAAAAAATAAACAAACAAAATCTGATCTATTTCACAAATGAAGTGGGAAAATTTCTTTCATTTCAGTAAATGTTTCTTTCTGAAAATTTCATGGTTCCTCACAAGGTCCAAAGGACATCACAACCTATGTTAGCCATAGTTAAAAGTCAATGATTCAAAGACTTTTAAGAACACCTGCAATGTTTAAACGAACAAATTTAGGACAAAAAAAGCAGAATCAATATGATATAAGAGTGTGTTAGAATACAGATTTGTCACCTAATTAAACAAAAGCTAAATTGAGGGCAGATGGTGAGTGGAGGTTCGAACGTTTAGTTGGAATGGCAGGTCAGCTTCTAACTGTTAGAACAGTTAATGGGTGGAACAGAAATGAACTAGAGAAATGCATTTCCTGTCAAAAATGCATGTGGATGCTGATGTGCTGAAGGATCGCCCTGAAAATGCCTGAAATCAATTGCTGAAACAGCTGAAGGATGAGAAGAAATGGCTGAAGTTCTTTGTTGAAAAAGTTGAAGGTTGAGAAGAAATGGCAGGAATTCTTTGTTGAGTAAAGTAGGTAAAACAAGTAGCTTGTGTGTTTGTGTGTGTGTGTGTGTGTGTGTGAGAGAGAGAGAGAAAGAGATTGTGAGGATCGCCCTGAAAATGCCTGAAATCAATTGCTGAAACAGCTGAATGATGAGAAGAAGTGTCTGAAGTTCTTTGTTGAAATAGCTGAAGGATGAGATGAACAGAATGACTGTGCACGTCACTAATCCACGGCACTAATCGTGGATGCAAAATGGACAATGAAACAGCTGGAAGGAACAGTCATCGCAGAGCATCGGGTACAGCTAACAATCTAGTGTATATAGAAAGAGCACAC
>NW_018128079.1:812163-818260 GCF_001952655.1 Monopterus albus | reverse complement strand
GGAGTGTGTAAACAATGATTAAAGACATTTGCTGCTTTCTTTTCATCATTGACCACTGAATGATGATACATGAAGGCATCTTCTCACGGATAGTGTCTTCATCACCAGAATGTCTCAAAACAGCAACAGCTGCTTCCACATCCTCATTTGATAACACTGTGTCAGTGGTGAAGGGTCTGGAACGACCATGTCCTGGCCCAACAACTTAAGAAAAAACACAGTTTTATTGACTCCTGCCTACAAATTCCATCAATATCATAAATAACTGATAAGTAAACTTACCTTTGGGAGATTTGCTAACTGAGACACTTCTTTTCTGTGCAGTTTTTCTTTGAATGGTCTTCAACCGCCATGCAAGGTATCCCGAACCACTCTCTGGATCGTAGTAATGCTCCTATATAATTAAATACATGCAGATTGAGGGCAATTATGTGTTTAATGTTGCAAGGACCTTTTTTACTTACATATCCATGTTGTGAATATGGGTCTTCCAGATATGGAAACAGAGCAACTATCCCCTGTGTATACATCACTCTTACACTTTTAGGGGGAGATGTCCTAATGCAACAATTCAATGATGACCATCACTTAACTGTTAATGCGCCCATCCCAATCTTTAAGTTTAATATGAACATATATGGGAATGGTCAATGATTACCGGTTCTTCATTGCTCAGCATGACTCGGAAGGTTCCAGGTGACTTCTTCACTATTTCTTCAATAACCTGAGCATCAACTTCCGTGTCAGACTGGTCATACACCTTCATATCTAGCTGTCTGCCTTCTGGTATGTTAAATTTTAGGCACACTGAAGTCACGGGGAGGAAAAGGAAAAAAATATTACAGAAATTGGTTTAAAATTTGAAAGGCCATGCATTTCCTTCTGATGAGAATCATAGGGTTGACTACTGTTAAGTAGAACAAGCCTGTCTTCACACAATGCTGATGAGTTAGGTCATTCTGATTCATTGTAATGCAAAGCAGAAACAATTTAGGCAGTTCAGAAGGAATGTTTTTATGATGAATTAGGTGTATTGACTAAGTAAAAATTGTAATATTGTTTTATCCTGATGTTCTAACTAACCTTCTTTCATGAAAGCATCAAATGTTAGGTCAGACAGCCTAACATACTTCTACTCTCCGCCAAACAAAACACGCAGCAGCATATTCTGTTCAAATAAATAAAGAGAAAAAATAACCCAAGAAAATATTTGTACAAAGAGTTACCTATTAATGTGCTTCTGAACTGGTGTTTTTATATAAAATACAAACATTACTTACTTGCAGTATGAAGACAGATAACTGTTTTCTGTGAACAACAAGGCACAACTTTAGGTGATATACTTGAGTCATGATTAACAAATCTGTGTACTTAATTTAGTGGGGCAGCATGGTGGTGCGGTGGGTAGCGCCGTTGCCTCACAACGAGCAGGCCCCGGATTCGTGACCTTTCTGTGCGGAGTTTGCATGTTCTCCCCGTGCTTGCGTGGGTTCCCTCCGGGTACTCCGGCTTCCTCCCACAGTCCAAAAGCATGCGACTTAGGTTAATTGGTGTCTCTAAATTGCGTGTGAGTGTGTGTGGTTGTTCATCTGAGTGTTGGCCCTGTGATGGACCAGCGACCTGTCCTGGGTGTACCCCGCCTTTCGCCCGATTGGCTGCAGTGACCCCGTTGGGGATTTAGCGGTATAGAAAATGGATGGATGGATGGATGGATGCACTTAATTTACGCAAAATACACATTACTCACTAAATAAGGAATGAAACTCTAAATCAGCATGTTTATTGGCATTTGGCTTAAAACAATATAAGCCAGTAGAGTTAACTTTATGGCCACATTATACCCACTTCTGAAAGTTCGTTCGCCTAGCATGGAAGCTAATTAGCGATTATTAGCATAGTAATAAACAATAATTTGGTTGTTAAAACTATGCCATAAGACAGGAGGCAATAATATTATCTCAGCAGCATTCAGAAGAAATACGTAGTTAACATGTTATATAGGTGCATCATAACTCAATGAGAAGATACCTTACCTGACTGTGGCACCACACTGGAGAAAATACCATGTGCCGCTCGAGCTTCCTGCAGTAAATATCACTCTGCAGAGTTGGACTTTTCACTGCATGTCTGCAGAGGTTTACACTGACTTTTAACTCTACTGTTAGAGCTGGTTTACTCTCCATAAAGTTGCAAATACTCTATTTAGGTTAAAACAGGTTGACTCTGAAATATTGACACTCCATTTTTTACTGTGTATTCTATATAAAACAGCTAGAAAATGTCTACTGATACAGAATAAAATAAATAAATTAATTAAACAGTATTCAGTGGATATTGTGATTTCAGATTTTCCAAATATAGTAGTAGACCTTGTAGTGCTGTTATAGATTAGTGGCTTGTCTCATTTGTGGTTCAGCTTGTACCATAAGTGTTAAAACACTAAAGCGCAGGCACTGATCATAATTCCATTTCTTATTCTATGTCCTCCCTTGTGGCCATTTTAAGTATGATGAGGCAGGAATTTATTATATGATGAAATAAAGAGCACAGGTCTTAAAAACGCTAACATTTATTACATGAAATCTTCAAAATGCAAATGTTTGGCCTACTGTGAAATTCCTTTTTATAATCATGCAGATATATTCAGAAAATTTTTTTGAATGACAAAAAAATTATCACCTGCTTTCCCATGGTTTCAAAGTTTGAAAAAACAGTGTTGTGTGCCAATTTTATATATTATGACCAGTGGCAGGGTCGTGGTTTTCCTAAAATGAACTTATTTGTTGCTCTTCCCATTGCACAAACATTTCTTTTCTAAATTTTTCTTATTACCCCTCTTCAATGTCTTTCCTTATTTTGATCTGTGCCAATTTTAGTTTTTCTTACCAGTGCCAGGGCTCTGTTTCTGATCTCTTTGGTTTTCAAAGAGTATACAATGGGATTGACGCAGGGTGGGGTGCAAGAGGCCAGAGACACACTTAGAAATGGTTGGTCCTCATCAATGAAATGCAGGTAAAGCGAAATAATAAAAATGGTAATGAGAGGAATATAAAATACAGCAACAAGGATGATATGTTCAGTGCAAGTAGCCAAAGCTTTAACTCGACTGTCTAAAGATTTCATCCTGAACACGGTCACCAGGATGCTGACATAAGACAGACAAATTAAAGTAAAGGGTACAACAAGAATCAAGAAACCAAAAGAATTGGCCACAGTCCACTGCATTGTATAATCATTACAGGCAAGTCTATACACAGCTATATAGTCACAGAAATAACTGAACACTTTGAGGGAATTGCAAAAAGACAATCGAGTCATTATGCCTACTGAAAATGCATTGATTCCCACAGTAAAACACCAAATCAGACAAATAATAAAAGACATGCTCCTCAATGTGTTGATTGAGTTCTGACGCAGAGGGAAACATATTGCAATCATCCTGTCATAGGCAAGTATAGCAAGAGAAAATGACTCTAAAGTCAGAAAACCATTGTAACTGTACATTTGTACAAGACACATGTTAAATGGAACAAAGTTATCCTTAATGAGAAAAACCTTTATCATATTAGGAATGATACTTGTGCTTAGGATTACATCAATTACTGCGAGGTTGCCCACAGCCATAAATTTTGGAGTGTGTAAACAATGATTAAAGACAAGTATATAGATCACCAAACAGTTAAACAGCACTGTGACCACATAAACAAATGCTAGAAACATGACATAGACACTGATGTAGGGTAATGTCTGAAATCCAGTAATATAGAAGCCTGGAGGATGAATGATAACAGAGTCATTTAAAACTGTCCTGAGAAATGACATATTGAACTCCACAAGCTGTGTGTTGGAGGACGGCCTCTGCCTAAATGAAGTCTAAAGAACAGGGGAATCATATCATATTGAACATTAGACCTCAACAGAGACAATCATAATGTTCATTCCAGTTTGATGAGCATATTTCATTTCATATTAAGTTCCAACATAGAACGTAAAAGTCAACGGGCATTGCTTACATGATGTTTTATTCAGGATTTCTTAGCAGCAGCTCTCACTGATTCTGCATCTAAAAGCAATAGGCAGACAGCTGCATGTGTGACCCCTGGACAGTGGAAGATATACTTTCTTCATCAATCCCCAAAGCTTCCCTGTGATATAGAGAAAGTCATTTTGACCCTGCTCTATTAAGGACATTAATGTAATCCGTGGAGAGCGTCTGATTATTCTCGTCTTGTGCTCAAAACAAACATCTAATTATGATTCAGTAAGTGTGAGCATCTCACACCAATTCTTTTAAAACAAAAACACATTGAATCGTATCAAAACAATACAGAGTAGGACAGCTGCTGAGATAACATCTAAACTTGCTTTAGTGTCATTTTATTTGCACATGCTATACAACCATAAGATATAACTATATTACAAAAACTAACAGTGTTTTGTGAACTTAGTTTATGTAAAGTGAGGAAACAACATATTGTTCCCTAAAGGTATAATTTATGTGAAAAAGGCCATGGTTCTATCGGGCCCAGTTTGGCTTGCCATCATCAGAGAATGCTGGTTAATTATCTTTGCTGTAACAAACAGACCTTTTACTGTTTACATGCTCTTACATCATACTGATTTGACTTTGTAAAGTGTCCTGAGATGACTTTTGTTGTGTTTTGGCACTATACAAATTTGAATTAATTTGATTTGATTTTTTGTTGTCCTAAATTTGTTTGTTTAAACATTGTAGGCCTTCTTAAACGTCTTTGAATTACTGACTTTTAACTTTGGTTAACACAGTTTGTGATGTCCTTTGGGCCTTGTGAGATACCATGAAATTTTCAGAAAGAAGCGTATTGAAATGAAAAAATTTTCCCCCTTTCATCTGTGAAAAGTGGGAATTTTTTGTTAGTTTTGTTTTTGGCAAGGCTCATTCTTTTGTTTGTTATTGTAATCTAGCCACAGGGGTTGCAAGTGCCAGTGACTTCTGTTCCGGTCTCAAGCCGGATAAATAGAGAGGGTTGCGTCAGGAAGGGCATCCAGCATAAAAAACATGCCAAATTTAAACAGGTGAATCATCAGTGTGAATTCCATACCGCGTGAATTCCATACCGGATCGATCGAGGCCCGGGTTAACAATGACCCCCACCAGTGCTGTTGACCTACAGGGTGCTAGCGGAAATTGGACTACTGTTGGTCAAAGAAGGAGAGGAGGCAGAAGGATTCATAGACAGAGAGAGAAGAGGAAAGGCAGGAGTATAGGTCTGAGAATAGGGACTCAACATTGGCACAATGACAGGGAAAGGTAGAGAGCTGGCGGACATGATGGAGAGAAGGAAGGTAGATATAGTGTGTGTGCAGGAGACCAGGTGGAAGGGTAGCAAATGTCGAAGTCTCACACACTTCTTCTCGGGTCCAGATGATGGAAAGAATATTCAGTCACACACCAACCATTAAAGTGCACTATACCTTTATTACGGATGCATCCGGAGACCATACAGCAAGCAGCAATAGCAGATGATCTGAAATCACATCACTAAATCTGTGTGTTTATATACTTTTTCTTCCCGCCTCCTAACATATTTCCTGTAACATGCAGCTGGAAAGTACCAGCACTTTCCCAAAGATATTCTTGTAGGATGCAGCTGGTAATTATCAATACTTTCCCAAAGATATGTCCCCCAAGCACAACTCCCTAATTCCAAAGTAGTACATTCTATAATTAAGAAGCACACACACATAATGATATAGTGAACATTCTGTAATGTTGGGAAAATTAGAACTTATCCTTATAAGTTCATTGAGTATAAAACAGTGGAGTGTTCCAGACATCTTTATGTCCCACTGTGTTCAATCATTTACTTTTCCTTCAGTGACTCCCTTAAAATGGAGCTGTGCTAGGCACGACCCCCCAAAAATACATTTCAATATTAGAGTGATCACATACACACATTACAACTGAGTTGAAGGCTACATTCCTATTAGTACAGTAATATAAAACAGTGCTCATGCTTTAATCTGAGTGAAAGTTGCACTCCTTATAAGTGCATAAAAGATACTAGTGTCTTAGCTACAATACATATTCCTTACATGTGCATAGAAAACAGTGTTA
>NW_018128079.1:796372-809697 GCF_001952655.1 Monopterus albus | reverse complement strand
AATGGAGGTGGAGAATATGGTCCACTCGGACTCAGTATCTCCAGCCTCCCCTGGGATCTGGTCAAAGCTCTGCCGGAGGCGGGAGTTGAAGATCTCTCTGACAGGGGATTCTGCTAAACGTTCCCAACAGACCCTCACAATACGTTTGGGTCTGCCGAGTCTGTCCAGCTTCCTCCCCCGCCATCGGATCCAGCTCACCACCAGGTGGTGATCAGTTGACAGCTCCGCCCCTCTCTTCACCCGAGTGTCCAAGACATACGGCCAGAGGTCAGATGAAACAACCACAAAGTCGATCATCGACCTCCGGCCTAGGGTGTCCTGGTGCAATGTGCACTAATGGACACCATTAAGCTTGAACATGGTGTTTGTTATGGACAAACTGTGGCCGGCACAGAAGTCCAATTACAAAACACCAAGAACTAAGTGGCAGGAGTCACAGTAACAGTCGACGAGGCCACTCAGGAGGACAGCCCCCGAGGCAGGGAGGTGAGCCCGACTATATCTAGCCGGTACCTCTCAACCTCCAGCACAAGCTCGGGCTCCTTCCCCACCATTGAGGTGACATTCCATGTCCCCAGGGCTAGTCTTCATGTCCAGAGATCAGGTCGTCGGGGCCCCTGCCTTCGACTGCTGCCCAATCCACTGTGCACCGGCCCCTTACGGATCCTCCTGTAGGTGGTGGGCCCACGGGAGGAAAAGTGGAGGTCTGCTCTGGAAAGAAGAGGAATGCAAGTCAGTCTTGGTAAGACAGAATACATGTCTATGAATGAGAGGGAGTGAGGTGGAACAGTGAGGTTACAGGGGGCTGAGGTCAAGAAGGTGCAGGAGTTTACAGTAGAGGATGCTGATGATAGAGTTAGGTGGAAACAGATGATTTGCTGTGGCAACCCCTAACGGGAACAGCCGAAAGAAGAAGAGGAAGATTTTTAATTGTTATTGTAATACTCATTTCAGCCATAATGGTGTACCGCTGCATGTTCTAAATTGGGAGCTGCAGACTAAATAGGAGTAATTATTAATAAAAACAAGATACAGTTATTCTTATCTTATCTGATCCTCATGCAATCATCTTTTCTCCTTTTTATATCCCTCTCTTTTAGTCTTTTGCCAATTTTCCTTTTTGCTTGTTCCTCTTCTTATTCTTTCTTGACCATAACTTGTATTTTATCTGTACCCAGTGGATTTTGTTCAGTAAGGGGCCAGAAGTAACATTCATAGCTACAGTATGAGCTTTTCATATCAACACTATCACTTGTCCTTTTGTGTAGGATGTTCTTAGGTAAAGGATGTATGTGTACATGTGAAACAGCTTAAATAATTTTACAGTGTAGGACTAGACTGACATCGTGTCCTCTCTATTCACTGGCAGCCTGAAAATATCTTCTGATACAGAACTGAGGCAATTAAATTTTAGTAATTTGTTAATCTGTGGATTTCTAATTTTTCAAATATATTAGTAGACTGTGTAGTGTAGTGATTCATGCTGTGTCTTGTTAATGGTCCAGTTTGTAAAGAAAACATTAATACACTAGAGGGGAGGCACTCATCATAATCTCATTATCTAGACTGTATCACTCTTTGTGGATGAAAACTTTTGTTCCTCGTTTTATTAGTTTCTCATATAGCAGAAGTGAAACTAAAGCTGCTGCAATTTAAATGTGATGAGGCAGGACATAAGTATGTAAAAGAAATCATTCAAGCCTTAAACGTACAATAGTTCAATGGAAATCTTACACATTCAGTATCATTTAGAAATACTGGAAATTACTAAAACTGTAGAAAACCAGAAAATACATTATGAATGTTTTAAAATAAGAGAGTTGTACACCATTTTTATTTATTATGACCGCTGGCAGAGTCCTCATTTTCCTAAAATTAACATGTTTTTCCTTTGCTCCCCCTGTACACAAACATTTCTTGCCTACATTTTCATTGTTACACCTCTCCAAGCTCTTTTCCTATGTTGATTTGTGCCAATTTTAGTTTTTCTTACCAGTGCCAGGGCTCTGTTTCTGATCTCTTTGGTTTTCAAAGAGTATACCATAGGATTGATGCAGGGTGGGGTGCAAGATGCCAGAGACATGCTTAGAAATGGCTGGTCCTCATCAATGAAATGCAGGTAAAGTTCAACATTAAAAATGGTAATGAGAGGAATGAAAAATACAGCAACAAGGATGATATGTTCAGTGCAAGTAGCCAAAGCTTTAACTCGACTGTCTAAAGATTTCATCCTGAACACGGTCACCAGGATGCTGACATAAGACAGACACATTAAAGCAAAGGGTACAACAAGAATCAAGAAAGTAAGCAAATTGGCCACAGTCCATTGCATTGTGTAATCATTACAGGAAAGTCTAAACACAGGTATATAGTCACAGAAATAACTGAACACTGTGACAGAATTGCAAAAAAACAATCAAGTCACCATACCTGTTCCAAATACACTGATTCCCAGATTAAAACACCAAGTCAAACCAATAATATAAGACATGCTCCGCAATGTGTTGATTGAGTTCTGATGCAGAGGGAAACATATTGCAATCAACCTGTCATAGGCAAGTATAGCAAGGGCAAATTACTCCAAACTCACAGAAGCATAGTAACTGTACATTTGTACAAAACACATGTTAAATGGAACAAAGTTATCCTTCATGAGAAATAATTTTATCATATTAGGAATAATACTTGTGCTTAGTCAATTACTGCGAGGTTGCCCACAGCCAAAAATTTTGGAGTGTGTAAACAATGATTAAAGACACTTACATAGATCACCAAACTGTTAGACAGCACTGTGACCATATAAACAAATGCTAGAAAGATGATGTAGACACTGATGTAGGGTAATGTCTGTAATCCAGTAATATAGAAGCCTGGAGGATGAATGATAACAGAGTCATTTAAAACAGTCCTGAGAAATGACATAGTTGAACTCCACAAGCTGTGTGTTGGAGGATGGCCTCTGCCTACAAGCTCTTCATTCTAAAGAACAGGGGAATCATATCATATTGAACATTAGACCTCAACAGAGACAATCATAATGTTCATTCCAGTTTGATGAGCATATTTCATTTCATATTAAGTTCCAACATAAAACGTAAAAGTCAGCGAGCATTGCTTACATTATGTTCTATTCAGGATTTCTTAGCAGCAGCTCTCATTGATTCTGCATCTAAAAGCAATAGGCAGACGGCTGCATGTGTGACCCCTGGACAGTGAAAGATATACTTTCCTCATCAATCCCCAAAGCTTCCCTCTGATACAGAGAAAGTCATGTTGACCCTGCTCTACTAAGTTTTAAAACACAAACACATGTAGCCTTATGAAAACAAAACAAAGTAGTATAGTTGAGATGACTTCTAACCCTGGTTTTGTGTCATTTTATTTTAACATGCTATACAACCTTAAGATATAACTATATTACAAGAAATTACAAAACGTTTTGTGATCTTAATTTTTGCAAAGTGAGGAAACAACATAGCGTTCCCTAAATGTAGAGTTACTGTAAAAGATGCCATGGTTCTAATGGGCCCAATTTATCTTGCCATCACCAGAGAATCCTGGTTAATGATCTTTGCTATAAAAAACAAACCTTTGATTGTTGAAACTTGAGGCTATTTCATCTCTGTTCCTCACATTAACAGTTCTAACAATTAGAACCTGACCTGCCATTCCAACTAAACTTTCTAACCTCCACTCCACCATCTGCCCTGCATTTAGCTCTTGTTTAATAAGGTGACAAATCTGTGTTCTAACATGCTTTTACATCATATGGATTCTGCTTTTATGTCCTAAATCTGTACATTTAAACATTGCAGGTCTCAAAAGTCTTTTAATCACTGACTTTTAACTTTGGCTAACATAGGTTGTGATGTCCTTTAGACCTTGTGAGGAACCAAGAAAGAAACATGTACTGTAATGAAACAGTGTACCCCCCTTCCCCACCCCCCATTAATGAAATAGGTAGATTTGTTTGTTTAGTTTTTTGCAAGGCACATTTTTCTGTTTGTTTCTGTAATACTCATTTCGGGCCAAAAGGTTGCACCACTGCAAGCTCAAAATTTTAAGATGCATTTAAATCAGAGTAATTATTAATTAAAACAAGATACAGTATTCTGCCTTTCTGGCTGCAAATTATCTTGTTTGAACATCTAGTTTAGTCCTTTAAGGGAAATATGTAAGCTCTAGCTAATTTTCTTGCTTTATAGTTTCCTCCAGCGGGCGAGCGTCTCCAACAGAAACTAAGTTTATATCCATTTTAGGGATACACTCAAGACATAAGATGCAACAGTTTCATGGCTTTCTTTCAAGCTCTGGTGCTCCTTGGGTTAGCATAATCAGTAAGTTTCTGGTGCTATGTTTACTCTATGTAGCATTATCTTGTGCCATTTTAATACAGTGTGTAGTTTGAGCGTTTTTACATTGACGTTAACCCATCCTGTTTCTCTCCATTTGTATTGGCAACCCCACTTTAGTATTCTGTTAGCATTTGTAACCATCTTGCTTCTGGTCTTTTATTCTCTGTTAGTACAATGTTAACTTGGTGTATCGCGACTTCTAACGACAATTTATGTATAATAAATTCGGATCACATGTTAAAACGAATATGTCCTTTATTTCTGTCTCAGTTTTACAAAAAAGGAAAAGAAAGAATAAATAGGGGTTCTACAGTAGAGCTCCAAAGAATCATTCTTCATCATCTCCGGAGTTTTACTCTGTGGGCCTCTTGTGTTTAACTCGCTGCATAAGCTAAGTGGCTGACGTTTAGCTGAGGGCAGAAGAGTAAAATGATTATCTTCACATCCAGAGCATTGTCTGGGAGCTGATTCAGTGTCGTCTAACCCTAACCCTCTCAACAGGGAGGCACTATGCAGTTTTCCCAACTGGAGGTCAGATTGCAGTGCAGATCAGTCACATCATACCGGTAGAACAGCTCAGCAGCAAGCCTAGCTGCTGCACAAGCCAGAGCCAATGCTGAAGCTGCCCGTGCTAGAGCTCTGTATGCCATACAGCAAGTGAGTATGGAGGCTGAGAAGGCACATATGGAGGCAAACCTCCACGCTCTGAAGCAAGAGGCAGAGGCTGAAGCAGCACTCACTGCAGCAATAGTTATAGAAGCTGCAGCTGCGGACTAACTTGACCTCACAGAGCCGCATGTCACAAGACATCTTGTCTCAATGACTGCTGCAATTGATCGCATGGAAGAATATGTAAAAGCCCACTTCCACGATAATGTCGACAGCAAAGAACATGCATGGGATGATGCAGAGCGCAGGCACGACATTAAAAATGGCTGTAATCTGGAGACTGACATGCAGCCGGCCACCGTATGTGCCAGGGAATCCTCCTTAAGCCCTTCACATGTGCTGCAGCATGAGAGCCCCCTGTCGTGTTCATTCAACCATATCAAAATGGAAAATGCCCGTTCTCAGTCACCACACACACGCGCTGAAACGCCAGACCTGCCTGCCTACTTCTCTCGGCGCGACCTCCTGACTGCAGCACTAACAGTGTTTGACAACAGACCAGAAATGTACACAGCCTGGAAGTCCATGTTCCACAACGCCGCAGGGGATTTAAACTTGAAATACAGTGAAGAACTTGATCTGCTCACCAAATGGCTTAGTGGTGAGTCTCTCCGACATGCCTTAAGAATTAGAGCTGTCCATATCAACAATCCCGCAGCAGGGCTGCAACGGCTGTGACAAAGGCTGGACAGAAACTATGGTTCACCGGAGGTAATTGAGGCTTCTCTGTTCAAGCGTCTAGAGAGCTTCCCCAGGGTCTCCCCCATAGACAACCACCTTTTACAGGAGCTTGCCGACCTCCTTCTGGAACTGGAAGCGGCAAAATGAAGGCTATCTACCAGGTCTCAGCTTTCTCGACACGTCGAGAGGAGTAAACCCGATAGTAGAAAAGCTCCCACATGGCCTACAGGAGTCATGGGTCAAATACGAGACAAAATACAAAAGAGACCATAATGATCACTATCCGCCTTTTTCCTGTTTTGTACAGTTTGTGAACGACCATGCCGAAATGAAAACGGACCCAAGCTCTGTGGGCCTCTTGTGTTTAGCTTGCTGCATAAGCTAAGCGGCTGATGTTTAGCTGAGGGCAGAAGATAGTTATTCTTATTTTATCTATCTGATACTTGTGCAATCATCTTTTCTCCTTTTTATGTCCCTCTCTTTTAGTCTCTTTACTCTTTTCTGTTTTGCTTGTGCCTCTTCTTATTCTTTCTTGACCATACCTTGTATTACTTGCAGTCCACATGTCGAAGTGTCCTTGGGCAAGACACTGAACCCCGAAGTTGCCCCCGATGGTTAGAGCGATCGGTTAAGTTGGCGCCGCAGATGGCTGCTTCGGTTCTGTACCGGAAACAAATTCCTTGTGTGTAACATACTTGGCCAAATAAAGGTGATTATCCTTATATTATATATATCTGTACACAGTGAATTTTGTTCACTAAGGACCCAGAAGCAAATTATTTATAACACTTGTAACTATGAGCTTTTCGTATCAACACTATCACTCGTCGTTTTGTGTAGGATGTTCTTAAGTAGAGGATGAATGTGTAAATGTGAAACAGCTTAAATAATTTTACAGTGTAGGACTAGACTGACATCGTGTCCCCTCTATTCACTGGCAGCTAGAAAATATCTTCTCATACAGAAGTGAGTCAATTAAAATTTAGGCATTTGTTAATCTGTAGATTTTGTTAGATCATGCACACACATGGAGAGGTGAGTGAGCAGAAAAGAACGGACCTAGAGGACTGACTTCGGTGCAAGCAGATTTAATCGGTGCTGTACAAATATATACAAGTGTAGTGAAAAAAACAACAGGACAAGAATATGAAGGGTAATGTCTATGAAAGCCGGGTGTCGATTAGCACAGAGTCAGTTTCTAGCAGGTTACGGTGAAGATGGGCTGAGCTGTGGAACAGAAAAAAAAGTTACTCACTGGCTGGTCGGTGGACAAGCAGAGGAGACAGAGTAGAGGATGTTTGTGAGTGGAGGCAGCTTGAAGGACTGTGCATTGACCTGACTGGTGGAGACTGGAAGGGCGACGAAGTGTATGGTCTAGGGAAGGTAGTCCATGGTTGCAGTGATGAGGAGGAGCAGGAGAGGTGTAACAAGGAACTGGGAAAAACAGGTAACAACCCAGAAAGCAAAAACAACTAGTGATATGAGAATGACACAAAGAAGAGCTAAAGCGCGGGTTGTCGGCAAGAAGCAACAACGAACTGGCAAGGGACAGGTATGTGAGCTGGGCTTAAGTAGGGTGAAGGGCTAAGTGAATGCAGCTGGTGTTGATTAAGGAATCTGTGGCAGGTGTGCGATGTGACGTAATCAGGAACCAAAAACAAAGAGAGGCAGGTGCAGCTGAGCAAACCTGACAGGAATCCCCAAAGGATGGATGCCAGACAGACAAAAAACACCATCCCAGGGAGGGAGGTGGGGGCCACCAGAAGGCGGGCATCACCGGGGCCCCCCCGGTTTGCCCAGATGGGCCCTGTAGAAGGTGGTCAACAGGTCGGGGTTGAGGATAAAGGAATGGGGAATCCAGGACTGTTCCTCTGGACCATAGCCCTCCCAGTCCACCAGGAATTGGAAACCCTGGCCCCTAGGGCGGACATCCAGGATCTGCCGGACAGTGTAGGGCAGACCACCATCCAACTCCAGGGCAGGTGGAGGTGGAGCCAGTGGAGGACAGAGGGGACAGAGGGGACTGGAGGAGACGGGTCTGACCTGTGAAACATGGAAAATAGGGTGTATACGGAGGGAATCAGGGAGCTTGAGTTTGATTGCAGTGGGATTTATTATTTCCTGGATGGTGAAGGGCCCCAGGAACCGAGGTGATAGTTTGGGGCATGCGCCCTTAATGGGGATGTGAGCAGAGGAGAGAACGGCGATGCTGGTTTCAGCGGTGGATAGGAGAGGGGCTTGGTAACTGAGGGATGCTTGGAAGGGAGAGATACCAGTGGCGGAGCTAGAGAGGGTGTTGTGGGTGTATTCCACCCAAGGCAACAAAAAACTCCAGTCTTCAGGTGAAGTACTGGTTACGCAGCGGAGTGCGTTTTTCAGTTCCTGGTTCAACCGTTCAGCTTGAACATTGGTTTGTGAGTGGTAACCAGATGAAAGGCAGGGACGGGCCCCGATGACTGTGCAGAAGGTGGACCAGATGTGTGATGTGAACTGTGGACCATGGTCAGACGCGGTGTTTATGGGAGTGCCGTGAATGCAAAAAATGTGTTGAACCAGGAACATGGTCCGTGTCAAGTGCTGTGGGGAGTTGTGGAAGAGCAAGGAAATGAGTGCCTTTCGAAAAATGGTCGACGATGGTAAGAATGACTGTGTTGCCGGTGACGAAGTCTAGAGCTAAGTATGTGAGACCAGGGCCGGGTGGGTGTGGTCAGCAGTCGAAGAAGGTCCGCAGGTGACTGATGGAGGGATTTAGACTGCGTACAGGGAGCACAGGCTGCCACCTACTTCCTGGCATCTTTTTCTAGGGTGGGCCACCAGAAGTAATATTTCAGGAGTAATGGTCTGGGGTTCAGTCTTTTGGCAGACTGGAGGTAGGCCAGACTAAAAAAGGTTGGTCGGCACCTTCAAGGAGGTGCCGCCATTCCTCCAATACCATCTTAAGGGTGAGCAATTCTCTGTTACCCACATCATAGTTGCACACGGCCAGGGTCAACCGTCAGGAGAAGAATGCACAGGGGTGCAGGGTGTAGTCTCCCTTGGACCACTGAGAGAGGACCCTCCTACCCTCGTGTCCGATGCGTCCACCTTGACCACGAACTACCTCGAGGGGTTGGGTTGGAGGAGTACAGGAGCAGTGGTGAACCAGCGTTTGAGTTCCTGGAAGGCCTGCTCAGCTGTCCTGGACCATGCAAACTTTACCTTGGTTGAGGTGAGCTGTGTAAGGGGGGCAGCCACCGTGCTGTAGTTCTTAATAAAGCAATGGTAGAAGTTTGCAAAGCCCAGGAAGAATTGCAGGTCCTTCACACATGTGGGAGTGGGCCAATCGGTGACTGCAGTAATTCTAGAGGGATAGGCATAGAGTCTTCCCTGTTCAACAATGAACCCCAGAAACACCACGGCGGCGGAGTGGAAGACGCACTTCTCCACTTTGACGTACAGACGGTTTTCCAGGAGCCAAAGAAGGACTAGGTGTACATGCTGGATGTGCTCTGGAAAACCGCCGGGGCATTGGTGAGGCCAAAAGGCATCACCAGGTATTCAAACTGCCCAAGTGGGGTCTTGAAGGCACTCTTCCACTCATCGCCTTCCCGTACCCGCACCAGGTGGTAGGCGTTCCTGAGGTCCAACTTGGTGAAGACTGCTGTGCCCTGGAGAGACTCAAAAGCAGAGGAGAAGAGAGGTAATGGATATTTGTTCTTAACTGACATAGCATTTAGACCACGGTAATCTATGCAAGGACGGAGGCCACCATGCTTCTTCCCCACAAAAAAGAACCCTGCACCCAGGGGTGAGGAAGAAGAACGGATCATACCGGCATGTCGTGGGGTTTCGATGTACTCTTCCAGAGCCTGACGTTTGGGTTTCGAGATGTTGAACATTAGACCTCAACAGAGACAATCATAGAGTCCATGCCATGAGCATATTTCATTTTATATAAAATATATTCTCAGTAAGTTCCAACATAGAAAATATAAGTCAGTCAGCATTGCTTACATGATGTTTTCTTCAGGATTTCTTAGCAGCAGCTCTAATTGATCCTGCATCTAAAAGCAGTAGGCAGACGGCTGCATGTGTGACCCCTGGACAGTGAAAGATATACTTCCCTCATCAATCCCCAAAGCTTCCCTGTGATACAGAAAAAGTCATTTTGACCCTGCTCTATTAAGGACATTAATTTGATCCCTGGAGAACATCTGATTATTCTCTTCTTGTGCTCAAAACAAACATCTAATTATGATTCAGTAAGTTTGAGCATCTTACACCAATTCTTTTAAAACACAAACACATGCAGTGTAGTTCCCCCGAGGCATATGCTGACACAAGTGGTTTTCTGTCAACTGGTTTATCAGAAGTCTTCTCTCCCAATTCACCGTGAAAACTTTTTGGCTGCATGCCACGAAAGAACAACTTATTCCTTGCTCCTGTACATATTTTTTATGATCTTCTTCCGCTTTAATGTTCATAACGCTGAGTGCTAATCTTCCGAAAGAACAGACAAACGTCCACGCTTGTGATAGCTTCAGTCACTGGCTCGAGGATCCTATTCACGCGAGAGCAGCTCATCGTGACTTGTACCTAACAGTGACCTTCATAGTAATAATAGTAAAGCAACTTAAATTCCAGATTATGCCTTGTAAAATGGTAAATGGTCTTATTTTTGTATAGCGCCTTTCTATGCTTTACAGCACACTCAAAGCGCTTTCACACTATTTGGCCATTCACCCATTCACACTCCCAAACACTCACACACCGGTGACATCACCGGGAGCAACTGGGGGTTCAGTGTCTTGCTCAAGGACACTTCGACATGTTTACTGGACAAGCCGAGAATCGAACCGCTAATCCGCCAGTTAGGAAACGACACGCTCTACCTCCTGAGCCACAGCCGCCCCCAAAACAATAAACAAGTATAAATAATTATGTACAGTAATGATAACCTTTACATGCAGCCTTATCAAAACAAAACAAAGTGGGACAGCTTCTGAGATGATGTCTAAACTTGCTTTTGTCTGTTTTCACATGTAACACAACCGTAAGATATAAATCTATTACAAAAACTGTTTTTTGAAATTAGTTTATGTAAAGTGATGAAACAACATTTTTCCCTAAATAATTATTGTTTAACACACCATGGTTGTAATGGGTCCATTGTGTCTTGACATCACCAGAGAATGCTGGTTAATGATGCTCTGTTCAGATTTAGAAAAAGGAAATGTGCGCTAGGTCAATGCGACCTAGATGTTCATGTACTGGACAATTTAGTCAATGCTCGGAAGGAGGTGTGTGAGGGTGGCTGGCATGGGACCGTGTCTTCATGGCTCAGGCCATGGAGGGCTGTGTAAGTGCGAACAGATAAAAAGCTGGGTTAGAGCAGGAGCAGAGAGAGAAGAGAGAATGCTACTGGGACGGTAAACCATGTGCTGTTGGACCCGGCCGGGGGGACGCTGACTGACAAAGACTGACTGACTCTGTGACAGTTCTCATTTAATACGGTATCTATTCCATTGCAGGAGGAGTGAATCTGTTCTCTGTTCCCTAACTACAAGATTATGTGTTTAAATACTACTATATTCAGAATAATTGTAACATTAAATGATCCTTTAAATTGGGATGGTTTGTCTGAATTAATTTAGTCGGCATCACACTCTAGCCACGACAAAAGCAGAGTTGTTTGCCAGTTGTATTTATTATGACCAGTGGCAGGGTCCTGGTTTTCCTATAATGAACAAACATTTCTTACCTGCATTTTTGCTGTTAAACCTCTCCAAATGTCTTTTCTTACGTTGATTTGTGCCAATTTTAGTTTTTCTTACCAGTGCCAGGGCTCTGTTTCTTATCTCTTTGGTTTTCAAAGAGTATACCACAGGATTGTTGCAGGGTGGGGAGCGAGAGGCCAGAGACAGGCTTAACAATGACAGATCCTCATCAATGAAATGCAGATAAAATGCAATATTAATAATTGTAATGAGAGGAATGTAAAATACAGCAACGAGGATGATATGTTCAGTGCAAGTGGCCAAAGCTTTAACTCGACTGTCTAGAGATTTCATCCTGAACACCGTCACCAGGATGCTGACATAAGACAGACAAATTAAAGTAAAGGGTACAACAAAAATCAAGAAACTAAGTGAAGTGCCCACGGTCCACCGCATTGTGCAATCATTACAGGCGAGTCTAAACACAGCTGAATAATCACAGAACTAATTGAACACTTTGAGGGAATTGCAAAAAGACAGTTGACGCAATGATTCCCAGACTAAAACACCAAATCAGACCAATAATATAAGACATGCTCCGCAGTGTGTTGACTGAGTTCTGATGCAGTGGGAAACATATTGCGATCACCCTGTCATAGGCAGGTATAGCAAGAGAAAATGACTCCAAAGTCACAAAAGCATAGTAACTGTACATCTGTACACAACACAAGTTAAATGGAACAAAGTTATCCTTAATGAGAAATAATTTTATCATATTAGGAATAATACTTGTGCTTAGGATTACATCAATTACTGCGAGGTTGCCCACAGCCAAAAATTTTGGAGTGTGTAAACAATGATTAAAGACAATTACATAGATCACCAAACTGTTAAACAGAACTGTAACCACATAAACAAATGCTAGAAAGATTAGACACTGATGTAGGGTAATGAAATCCAGTAATATAGAAGCCTGGAGGATGAATGATAACAGAGTCATTTAAAACTGTCCTGAGAAATGACATATTGAACTCCACAAGCTGTGTGTTGGAGGACGGCCTCTGCCTAAATGAAGTCTAAAGAACAGGGGAATCATATCATATTGAACATTAGACCTCAACAGAGACAATCATAATTTTAATGCCAGTTTCATAAGCTTAATCTCATTTTGTATATGTTACGACCACAGCCCCTGAAAAAGGAGAATAACTTGAGCCAAAGAAACAACAGCGGTCGTTCACGTCTCAAGCCAGTGGTTTAATGACTGGAGACAGGACCCAAGCTCCCTCTAGTGTCCACTCCACTGGATGTGCTTTCTCTACCGGATGTGCTTTCCAAAACAAAATCCTTTCGCAATATAAAGAAGTGAAGCATTGCAATCATGTAACAACAAATCAAAACCACTTCACTTTTAGAAATGAATAATTATCCCCACTGTTATTTAACCATTAACAGGGTTGTTGAACAAAATGCATTTCTAAACTGTAGTGTTTTCTCATCACCGTTACATATAAAGTATATTCTCATTAGGTTCCAAAATACAGATTAATGTCAGTCAGCATTGCTTACATGATGTCCTCCTGATGATCATAATTTTCATGCCAGTTGGGTGAGCTTATTTCATTGTATATAAAGTATATTCTCAGTAAGTTCCAACATAGAGAATAAAAGTCATTGTGCATTGCTTACATGATGCTCTCTTCAGGATTTCTTAGCAGCAGCTCTCATTTATTCTGCATCTAAATGCAGTAGCCAGACGGCTGCATGTGTGACCCCTGGACAGTGGAAGATATAACTTTCCTCATCAATCCCCAAAGCTTCCCTGTGATACAGAGAAAGTCATTTTGACCCTGCTCTAATAAGGACATTAATTTAATCCTTAGAGAGCATGTCATTAGCAGTGGTGGAAAGTAACGGATTACAT
>NW_018128079.1:779092-784979 GCF_001952655.1 Monopterus albus | reverse complement strand
GCAGTGAGACTGCAGATGTGCAGATGTGTGTTTGCGATCACACCCCATTCTACGACACAGAACGTACCACAACTGTTAAGTCTGAATGTATAAATGACCCTCAGAGAGACATTTGCCTCATGCAACCATATTGTGTGTATTGAATGTACCCTTCCTGCAGATAAAATTAAACTTTGATTACCTATATAAGTGGTCTCGATCTGCTTTGTCTATTGTCAATTTAACCCTATCAGGGATATGCACAAGTAATCACCGCAGCAACCACAGAGAAGAACACACTGCTGGATTTCATTTTCATCTCACAACCACAGCAGTGTCTCCACAGCACTGTAATAAAAATGTATTACAGTGACCACAATCCTGTATACTGTGCAACTGTGCATTGTCCTTAACAGATCATCAAGAAGTCAGGTTAGTTTTAAGACAATGTAACTGACTTGTGAGTAATACTTATATTTTCAGGGCACAGACTGATAAAATTATTTTGTTGAAATGTTTGAAATATTAGGGTTGTACAGAGCTTCTGACAAATACATTATAAATTCTGCTGAAAGCTTAAAGATATATGTCACGAGTTTATGACAGTTTGAATGTTGTTTCTAGATGACAGTATGTCAGAGTTTTAATTGGTCAGAGGATGAAAATTTGAAGTCTACCAATGACACAATGTGTCCTGCATCATGTCCCTCACAGGGGTGGCAGCCCTTCTCACCACCTGTGGCTGCTGCTGTATCCCATGCCTCTGGGGACTTATGCTGAGGGTTATCGACACTGCTCTAGCTGAAACTAACTATGTCTATCAACAAGTCCCACAGACTACTGACGACTATGCCAATGTGGACAAGGGGTCTGATGTGACTGGTGTAATGCTGTGTGATGAACATGTTGAAAGAAGTGACATGGTCCTGAATTGATATGCTGAGAGACATGGTGTTGGTCTCCTTTATGCATGTTTTTATGAATGTTGTATGTTATCATGCTGATAAACTTTGCTTTGCTAGAGGATGAATGACCTTCAGCATACAGCAAGAGGTGAACCAGCACATTTCATAGTGAATTGATAGTGAATAAGCAGATCATGAAGTTACTAAGTCACCCCTCTCTCACCTTGAGATGGTTAACAATGCTGCAGCTCATTTCCTCATGTAAGTATAAGTAAATTAGATCATATAACCCAGTTCTGGCCTGTCCTCACTGGCTTCCAGTCAGTTTTCAAATTGTTACAGACCTGACAGCTTTTTACCCATATTAAGGCAATCATTCATTCATTAATTTACATTGGCTTTTAATACATATGCTGTGTCACGTTCTATTTAATCAAGGTCTTATGCTCTGCATTTTATGGTGTCATTTCATCCCTTGTAATGATCTGATTTGACTTGTATTTGTTCACAGTTTTGTGTTTTCTTTCCTTGTATGTTTATGTATGTGAAGTACTTCGGTCAGTAGGAAGTAGCTTTTAAAGTGCTATAGAAATTAATTTGATTTGATTTGCCTTATAAATAAAAATATAAATACAGTAATGGATTTCTATTTGTGCAAGTGTGATATTAATGTATTTTCTACGTTCCTTTTATCATACTACCATAAAAGTCAGTCTGATTATTATTATTAACATTTGAAGTTTTCATAGTATTATATAACATGGTAGTACATAGTAGTCAGAAGTACTTGAAAAGAAAGTAGAAGCAGTGAAGGAGCTACTAGTGACAAGGATACTGCAGTAGTAGTGCACAGATGACATTGCACTGCATTTTATTTACCACTAGGTGTCAGTGAAGCACTGTGTCATTGAAGCCTTGAGTGTGTCTGGAAAAGTGAATGGACATTCACATAAATTGTAAATGGCAATCATGCAAACACCATAAAAGATATCAAAATGATATATATCAAGATATGTTTACAGCATCTAATAGCTGAATATGTCACAAGTTTATGACAGTTGAAATGCTGTTTGTAGCACAAAGTATGCTGGACCTGTCAAGGTTCAAAGAGGACCAAGATTTGAACACTTTTCCATAGATTTACATTATATACTGCTTTTGCTAAATGCTGTAAAAAAGTATAACCGATATCAAAAAGCTGTTTACAGTATGTAATAGCTGAAAACTTGCTGAATCTTTAACAGCTAGAATTGTGTTTCCAGCTAAAACTATGCTGGTACACTGGTGAGGTAAACATAACCCACACTTTTGCCAGCAGGACAACTTCTGAGGCGATTTATACAAGTCTATAGGAGAGGCAGATGGCACTATCGCTGGAATGTGTGACTCTACACAAATACTGTTTATTCTATCGCAATATCAATGGCATAATCGGATTCCCGACAATTTTCTCTGTCATTTTCATGTATAATATGTCTGTGAAAGCTTAAGGATAGCAGAATAAAAGCAGAACACCAGCAAGAAATTGATCAAAAACACACAGACACAGAGCCAGAGCGGGAGTCACGTGACTCTAGAGTGTGGCCATTGGAAATGAATAGGGCCATTCAGAATGAATGGAGAAGTACACAAAATGTCCAAATGGCGAGTATGCAAAAATTGTAAAAGATATCAAGAAGCTTTGTACAACAGTAGCTGAATATGTCACGAGTTGAATACAGTTCAAATGGTGATTTTAGCCCAATGTATGCCGGAGCTATCAAGGTTCAAAGAGGACCAAGATTTCAAGACTTTTCCATTCATTTCAATGGGGCATTTTTTGTTGAAAAAAGCTGAATTTATTAAAAAGTATAAATTCCCCACCTGTGGCTGCTGCTGTATCCCATGCCTCTGGGGACTTATGCTGAGGGTTATCGACACTGCTCTAGCTGAAACTAACTATGTCTATCAACAAGTCCCACAGACTACTGACGACTATGCCAATGTGGACAAGGGGTCTGATGTGACTGGTGTAATGCTGTGTGATGAACATGTTGAAAGAAGTGACATGGTCCTGAATTGATATGCTGAGAGACATGGTGTTGGTCTCCTTTATGCATGTTTTTATGAATGTTGTATGTTATCATGCTGATAAACTTTGCTTTGCTAGAGGATGAATGACCTTCAGCATACAGCAAGAGGTGAACCAGCACATTTCATAGTGAATTGATAGTGAATAAGCAGATCATGAAGTTACTAAGTCACCCCTCTCTCACCTTGAGATGGTTAACAATGCTGCAGCTCATTTCCTCATGTAAGTATAAGTAAATTAGATCATATAACCCAGTTCTGGCCTGTCCTCACTGGCTTCCAGTCAGTTTTCAAATTGTTACAGACCTGACAGCTTTTTACCCATATTAAGGCAATCATTCATTCATTAATTTACATTGGCTTTTAATACATATGCTGTGTCACGTTCTATTTAATCAAGGTCTTATGCTCTGCATTTTATGGTGTCATTTCATCCCTTGTAATGATCTGATTTGACTTGTATTTGTTCACAGTTTTGTGTTTTCTTTCCTTGTATGTTTATGTATGTGAAGTACTTCGGTCAGTAGGAAGTAGCTTTTAAAGTGCTATAGAAATTAATTTGATTTGATTTGCCTTATAAATAAAAATATAAATACAGTAATGGATTTCTATTTGTGCAAGTGTGATATTAATGTATTTTCTACGTTCCTTTTATCATACTACCATAAAAGTCAGTCTGATTATTATTATTAACATTTGAAGTTTTCATAGTATTATATAACATGGTAGTACATAGTAGTCAGAAGTACTTGAAAAGAAAGTAGAAGCAGTGAAGGAGCTACTAGTGACAAGGATACTGCAGTAGTAGTGCACAGATGACATTGCACTGCATTTTATTTACCACTAGGTGTCAGTGAAGCACTGTGTCATTGAAGCCTTGAGTGTGTCTGGAAAAGTGAATGGACATTCACATAAATTGTAAATGGCAATCATGCAAACACCATAAAAGATATCAAAATGATATATATCAAGATATGTTTACAGCATCTAATAGCTGAATATGTCACAAGTTTATGACAGTTGAAATGCTGTTTGTAGCACAAAGTATGCTGGACCTGTCAAGGTTCAAAGAGGACCAAGATTTGAACACTTTTCCATAGATTTACATTATATACTGCTTTTGCTAAATGCTGTAAAAAAGTATAACCGATATCAAAAAGCTGTTTACAGTATGTAATAGCTGAAAACTTGCTGAATCTTTAACAGCTAGAATTGTGTTTCCAGCTAAAACTATGCTGGTACACTGGTGAGGTAAACATAACCCACACTTTTGCCAGCAGGACAACTTCTGAGGCGATTTATACAAGTCTATAGGAGAGGCAGATGGCACTATCGCTGGAATGTGTGACTCTACACAAATACTGTTTATTCTATCGCAATATCAATGGCATAATCGGATTCCCGACAATTTTCTCTGTCATTTTCATGTATAATATGTCTGTGAAAGCTTAAGGATAGCAGAATAAAAGCAGAACACCAGCAAGAAATTGATCAAAAACACACAGACACAGAGCCAGAGCGGGAGTCACGTGACTCTAGAGTGTGGCCATTGGAAATGAATAGGGCCATTCAGAATGAATGGAGAAGTACACAAAATGTCCAAATGGCGAGTATGCAAAAATTGTAAAAGATATCAAGAAGCTTTGTACAACAGTAGCTGAATATGTCACGAGTTGAATACAGTTCAAATGGTGATTTTAGCCCAATGTATGCCGGAGCTATCAAGGTTCAAAGAGGACCAAGATTTCAAGACTTTTCCATTCATTTCAATGGGGCATTTTTTGTTGAAAAAAGCTGAATTTATTAAAAAGTATAAATGATACAAACAAGAAAAATACAAGCAAGCATATCTTTAAAAAGCGGAACATTTTGATACCTGCACGTAAACGGCAAGGCGTGTAAACCAACACTGAATGCCCGTGACCTTCAATTCCTCAGGCGGCATTGCATTAAAAACAGACATCATTCTGTGAAGGATATTACCATGTGGGCTCAGGAACACTTTGTAAAACCACTATCAGTTAACACAGTTGGTCGCAACATCTACAAGTGCAAGTTAAAAGTCTACCATGCAAAGCGAAAGCCATACATTAACACCCAGAATCGCCGCCGGCTTCTCTGGGCCCGAGCTCATCTGAGATGGACTGATGCAAAGTGGCAAAGTGTGCTGTGGTCTGACAAGTCCACATTTCAAATTGTTCTTGGACATCATGGACATCGTGTCTTCCAGGCTAAAGAGGAAAAGGGACATCCAGATTGTTATCAGCTCAAATTTCAAAAGCCAGCATCTGTGATGGTATGAGGGTGTGTTAGTGCCCATGGCATGGGTAACCTGCACATCTGAGAAGGCACCATTAATGCTGAAAAGTACATATAGATTTTGGAGCAAAATATGCTGCCTTCCAAGGAATGTCCTGTTCAGGGACGTCTCTGCTTATTTCAGCAAGACAATGCCAAGCCACATTCTTAGTAAATGAGTCCAGGTACTAGACTGGCCTGTCTGCAGTCCAGACTTGTCTCCCATTGAAAATGTGTGGCGCATTATGAAGTGCAAAACACAACAACACAGACCCCAGACTCCTGAGCAACTAGTTAGAATGGCAGGTCAGGTTTTAACTGTTAGAACAGTTAATGGGTGCAACAAAGATGAATTAGTCTCGAGTTTAATCAGTAAAAGGTTAGTTTGTTACAGCAAAGATCATTATCCAGCCTTCTCTGGTGATGGCAAGATAAACTGGGCCCATTACAACCATGGCCTCTTTCACAATAATTGTACCTTTAGGGGAAAATGTAGTTTCATCACTTAGCATAAACTAAGTTCACAAAACATTTTGTTAGTGTAGCCCACCTGACTCACCAGAATTACAGGGAGGGCTCTGAGTTCGGTTAATCAGTAGAATAACTATGTAAAAGTGATGTCTAGAGAGTCTTGC
>NW_018128079.1:770971-778804 GCF_001952655.1 Monopterus albus | reverse complement strand
CGGTGGTAAAAGCCTCTGGAACCTCCTTGATAATGGCACTCGTCTCACCCAGTCCACACCGCGTCTGGCGCCAACATGAATCTCCACGGGCTGTAGGGTCCACGATATTGGCGTCGGCGACAGCTGGTCTGCGTGACAACTCCTGAACTTAAACTATGTCCTTAAGCAGCTCGTAGCTTTCCCTTCGACTGTCTCTGCTCAATTTTCCAGTGTGGGGAAAACAAAAGACCATACATGTGAATTTTGTCCGATAACAATCGTCGGGTTGACAATCTCTCAGGCAGTACACATTCACCAAGCCTCTCCTATTCTCCCGACTGTCCAGTCGCGGGTTTTTTCTCATCTCACTCACACCAAGATGCTCTCACAGTACTTCCGCTTACAGATTTGCACAATAAGATACCATAAGGTACGAAACAGTTCTTTTAAACTTAGTAGTCTCATTTTAAACAATATTAATATCAACTCTCTTAAAGTAACATGTTTTAAACCACTGATTTTACATCAATGAACTTAGGTAATTTATTAAACATCCACTTCTATGAGGTCGAATATTTTAACTGGGTTACATTAGTTTTTATAATATATGTTATGGTTGTATAGAATGTGAAAATAAAATGACACAAAAGCATGGTTAGAAGTCATCTCAGCAGCTGTTCTACTTTGTTTTGTTTTGATAACACTGCATGTGTTTTTGTGAGTTGCTCAAACTTAATCATAATTAGATGTTTATTTTGAGCACAAGAAGAGGCTAATGACATGCTCTCTATGGATTAAATTAATGTCCTTATTAGAGCAGGGTCAAAATGACTTTCTCTGTATCAGCGGGAAGCTTTGGGGATTGATGAGGAAAGTATATCTTCCACTGTCCAGGGGTCACACATGCAGCCGTCTGGCTGCTAAATTTAGATGCAGAATCAATGAGAACTGCTGCTAAGAAATCCTGAAGAGAACATCATGTAAGCAATGTTGACTGACTTTTATTTTCTATGTTGGAACTTACTGAGAATATATTTTATATACAATGAAATATTCTCATCCAACTGGCATGAACATTATGATTGTCTCTGTTGAGGTCTAATGTTCAATATGATATGATTCCCCTGTTCTTTAGACTGGAGAGCTTTTAGGCAGAGGCCGTCCTCCAATATACATCCTGTGGAGTTCAACTATGTCATTTCTCAGGACTGTTTTCAATGACTCTGTTATCATTCATCCTCCAGGCTTCTATATTATTGGATTACAGACATTACCCTACATCAGTGTGTACATCATCTTTCTAGCATTTGTTTATGTGGTTACAGTGCTGTTTAACAGTTTGGTGATCTATGTAATTGTCTTTAATCATTGTTTACACACTCCAAAATTTATGGCTGTGGGCAACCTCGCAGTAATTGATGTAATCCTAAGCACAAGTATTATTCCGAACATGATAAAATTATTTCTCCTGAAGGATAACTTTGTTCCATTTAACTTGTGTTTTGTACAAATATATGTTCATTATGCTTTTGGTGCTTTGGAGTCATTTGCTCTTGCTATACTTGCCTATGACAGGTTGATTGCAATATGTTTCCCTCTGCGTCAGAACTCAATCAACACACTGCGGAGCATGTCTTATATTATTGGTCTAATTTGGTGTTTTAGTCTGGGAATCGTGGCATATGGAACAGGTCTGATGACTCGATTATCTTTTTGCAGTTCCCTCAAAGTGTTTGGTTATTTCTGTGACTATATACCTGTGTTTACACTCGCCTGTAATGATTACACAATGCAGTGGACTATGGCCACTTCACTTACATTTCTGATGCTCGTTGTACCCTTTACTTTAATTTGTCTGTCTTATGTCAGCATCCTGGTGACTGTGTTCAGGATGAAATCTTTAGACAGTCGAGTTAAAGCTTTGGCTACTTGCACTGAACATGTCATCCTTGTTGCTGTATTTTACATTCCTCTCATTACCATTTATAATATTTCACTTTATCTGCATTTCATTGATGAGGACCTACCACACCTAAGCATGTCTCTGGCCTCTTGCACCCCACCCTGTGTCAATCCTATTGTATACTCTTTGAAAACCAAAGAGATCAGAAACAGAGCCCTGGCACTGGTAAGAAAAATTAAAATCACCACAGATAAAATTAAGAAAAGAAATCGGAGAGGTGCAACAACAAAAATGTAGGCAAGAAATATTTATGTAAAGCGAAGAGCAAAAAAAATGTTAATTTTAAGAAAACCATAACCCTGCCGCTGCTCATAAGAAATAAAAATGGCACACAACTCTGCTTCATTCATTATTTATAATGTATTATCTGGTTTTCTATGGTTTTAGTTATTTCCAATATTTTTAAATGAAAATACATGTGTAAGATTTCATTGATTAAGTTATTGTACTTTTAATGCTTGAATGATTTTTTTAGATATACTAAATTCCTGCCTCATCATATTGAAATTGCAGCAGCTGTACTTTCAGTTCTACTGTTTGACAAACTAATAAAATGAAGAAAAGTATACGTCCACAAGGATGGACACAGTCTAGAGAATGGAATTATGATGACTGCCTCCCCTCTAGTGTGTTAATGTTTTCATTACAAGCTGAACCATTAATGGGACATGTCATTATTGACTGCATTACGAGGTCTACAGATACACTTGAAAAATTAGAAATCCACTGATTAACAAATTACTAAATTTTAATTGACTCAGTTCTGTCAGAAGATATTTTCTAGCTGCCTGTGAATAGAGGGGACACGATGTCAGTCTAGTCCTATGCTGTAAAATTATTTAAGCTGTTTCACATGTACACATTCATCCTCAGCCCAAGAACATCCTACACAAAAAGACGAGTGATAGTGTTGATATAAAAAGCTCATAGTTACAAGTGTTATAAATACGTTGTTTCTGGGTCCTTACTGAACAAAATTCACTGGGCACAGATAAAATACAAGGTATTATCAAGAATGAATCAATGAGAACTGCTGCTAAGAAATGCTGAAGAGAACACCATGTAAGCAATGCTGACACAGTGTATCACACTAGCTATTCATCTGTAGTATCTGTGTTGTTTTCTGCCTATAACTTTATTTTATATATCTTTGCCTAAAGCAACTTTTTCCTGCTGTCCTATAATAAATAATTAATTTTGATGCTCATGGTCGACTATCTCAGTTTTGTCAGTCCCTGATATCAAACTCTCTTACATCATTTCTGCTGGGTCTTCCCAAGGCCGGATTAACACAAGGGCTAACTAGGACTGAAACCCATGGCCTAGGGCCCCAAATTTTAGGTTTGGTCAAATACAATATTCACAGTATAACTGCTCCCTTCTATTAGCTGTTTTAAATTAGTTTACTTTCCTGTATTTCTTGATATTACTTTGCTTTGATTGGTTTGCGTGTGTCCAGCGGGAGGGCTGTAAAGTGTCAGAAGTCAACTGTCAATCCCATCAATCATCAGTTATCTAAACGTCATGAGGGTAGACAACAGGCGTTAGAGCAGCAGCAATGTGCAAATAAAGGAGGGGGGAATATGACTGGGAGTCTACTACCACATTTGGCTGTTCTCATTAGGGGTCGCCACAGCAAATTAACTGTTTGCATGTATACATTTGGCACAGGAACATGACTGGGAGTACCCTCTGCGTCAGAACTCAATCAACACAATGCGGAGCATGTCTTATATTGTTAGTTTGACTTGGTGTTTTAGTCTGGGAATCATGGCATATGGAGCAGGTATAATGACTCAATTGTCTTTTTGCAATTCCCTCACAGTGTTCAGTTATTTCTGCGATCATTCAGCTGTGTATAGACTCGCCTGCAATGATTACACAAGGCAGTGGACTTTGGGCACTTCAGTTACTTTCTTGATTTTTGTTGTACCCTTTACTTTAATTTGTCTGTCTTATGTCAGCATCCTGGTGACGGTGTTCAGGATGAAATCTTTAGACAGCCGAGTTAAAGCTTTGGCTACTTGCACTGAACATATCATCCTTGTTGCTGTATTTTACATTCCTGTCATTACCATTTTTAATATGGCACTTCTTCTGCATTTCCTTGATGAGGACCTGTCATTGTTAAGCCTGTCTCTGGCCTCTTGCACCCCACCCTGCATCAATCCTATGGTATACTCTTTGAAAACCAAAGAAATCAGAAACAGAGCCCTGGCACTGGTAAGAAAAACTAAAATTGGCACAAATTAACATAAGGAAAGACATTGAAGAGGGGTAACAAGAAAAATGTATAAAAGAAATGTTTGTGTAAAGGGAAGAGCAAAAAAAAAATCTTTCTACCAATATAACCACTATCCCTCCTCTGCACATGTCCAAACCATCTCAATCTGGCCTCTCTGACCTTGTCCCAAAAAACAGCCGACCTGAGCTGTCCCTCTGATGTGCTCATTCCTAATCCTGTCCATCCTGGTCACTCAAGAGAACCTCAACATCCTCATCTCTGCTACCTCCATCTCTGCCTCTTGTCTTTCCCCCCCCCCAAAAAAACTCTTACTCTTGGCTTGATGACCTGAGGCTAAAACACATCTGTGCCTGCTGTGTCAAATTTAATTGTACTGATATGTGTTCAGTTGAGGGGCATGCACTTACTTGTAAATGCAGGATCAGATGTTAAGATTTTGTATTGTAACATATGTATAACATCCAGCAGTGCCTCTAAACCCCAGTATGTTTTTTAACTGAACACTCTGTAAATGCTGGAGAGTCAGAGCTGGCGTCTAGAACAATCTGGCAGCATCTTTGTGGGAGGACCCTGCCTAAATAGAGGTGAACACAGGTGCAGGTAATAAGGAGCAGGTGAAACTAATCTGAGTAAGGAAGAAAGTAAAAAAGACCTAAGCTATGGTGAAACAAAACAGGAAGTAGAATCAAAATAAAAGCCTGACAGGAAACAGCGGAACTGAATCGTGACAGCGCTCTAGTGTTTCAACACTTATGGTACAAGCTGAACCACAAATGAGACAAATCACTAAACTATAACAGCACTACAAATGAAAGCAGAAAGGAAAACTCCCTTCAAGGGAAGTAACCTCTGACAGACCTTCTTGGTTGACTGTTGCGCTGCCTTGGAGTGAGTGGATACATTTTGTATGTTATTTTATGCTTAAAGTAAATCTTATAGTTGAATAGCATGTGAAAACAGAGTGACGCAGAAGCAGGTTTACAACTCGTTTCAGCAGCTGTGCTACTTTGTTTTATTGCATGTATCTATATTTATAAAATACCTGGTGTGAGATGTTCAGACTTACCGTGCCTCAACAGCATAGCAGTACAAAATAAAAACGCATCAGACAGCGCTGGTTAATTTAAAGGAAAAGATGTTCAACCATGAACCCAACGTACTACACACCAACCATATTCCACAGAATCAACTGAGTACTGTATGTACAATGCTTTTCAAATAGTCATAAAATTAAAAAAATCGAATATTTCATGCGAATTGAATATTTCATGTGGCTGTGGATCACGAGGTAGGGCAAGTTGTCTTCTGACCAGCAAGTTGGTGGTTCGACTCCCAGTCTCCCCACATGCCTAAGTGTCCCTGAGCAAGACACTGAACCCCGAATTACTCCCGGTAGCTTGACTAGCGCCGTTGTGTGACTTGTCATCATCAGTGTGTGAATGGGTGAATGGTGTCTCCTGTAAAGCGCTTTGGCCAGTGCAACACACTGTGCAAAATGCGCTATATAACTACAGTCCATTTATTGTGGTTTTCTCTTTGTAAAGAGTTGTCTCTTGCCGCACTTGCTTTTACCAGCACCAGGCAATAACACCATAATGAGATCAGTCTATCATTTTACTGCAGCGCCAAATACAATCAGCAGAAACATGCAGAGACTACAGCCATCAAGGAAAATGGGAGAAAAATTCATTCATTTCAGTACGTTTCATTTGTGAGAAACTTCATGGTTCCTCACAAGATACAAAAGAGATTTGTGTGGCATTGGTGTGGATGGCAAAGTAAGAATTTCATTGTACAGGGAAACATGCTTTTCTCACTGTGCATATGACAATAAATACTTGACCTTGACATCACAACCTATGTTAAGTGAAATTAAAAGTGTGAAGGGAACTCAATGATTCAGAGACATTGAAGACCTGCAATGTTTAAACGTACAAATTTAAAACAAAAAAGCATAATAAGTATGATGGATTTGTCACCTAATTAAACTTTGTCACCTAATTAAGCCAGAGCTAAATGCAGGGGAGTTGGTGGAGTGGAAGTTAGAAAATTTAGTTGGAATGGCAGGTCAGGTTCTAATTGGTAGAACAGTTAATGGGTGCAATGGAGATGAATTAGTCCCAAGTTGAAACAATAAAGGGTTTGTTTGTTTCAGCAAAGATCATTAACCAGAATTCTCTGGTGAAAGCAAGATAAACTGGGCCCATTACAACGATGGCATGTTAAACGATAAATCTACCTTTAGGGAACAATATGTTGTTTCCTCAATTCGCATAACCTAAGTCTACAAAGCATTTTGTTAGTTTCTGCAATAAAGTTATATCTTGTGGTTACGTTACATGTAATAACAGACAAAAGCAGGTTTGGACATCATCTCAGCAGCTATACTACTTTGTTTTGTTTTGTTTTGTTTTGATAAGTTTGCATGTGTATGTTTTAATAGAATTGGTGTGAGATGCTCAAACTTACTGAATCATAATTAGATGTTTGTTTTGAGCACAAGAAGAGAATAATCTGATGCTCTCAAAGGATCGAATTAATGTCCTTAATACAGCAGGGTCAAAATGATTTCTTCTGTATCACAGGGAAGCTTTGGGGATTGATGAGGAAAGTATATCTTCCATTGTCCAGGGGTCACACATGCAGCCATCTGCCTACTGCTTTTAGATGCAGAATCAGTGAGAGCTGCTGCTAAGAAATCCTGAAGAGAACATCATGTAAGCAATTCTCACTGCTTTTTACTTGGAATGTTAGAACTTACTGAGAATACGTTTTATATGAAATGAAATAAGCTTATCAAACTAGCATGAACATTGATTGTTGTCTCTGTTGAGGTCTAATGTTCAATATGATATGATTGCCCGGTTCTTTAGACTGGAGAGCTTTTAGGCAGAGGCTGCCCTCCAACACACAGCTTGTGGAGTTCAACTATGTCATTTCTCAGGACTGTTTTAAATGACTCTGTTATCATTCATCCTCCAGGCTTCTATATTACTGGATTTCAGACATTACCCTACATCAGTGTCTACATCATCTTTCTAGCATTTCTTTATGTGGTTACAGTGCTGTTTAACAGTTTGGTGATCTATGTAATTGTCTTTAATCATTGTTTACACACTCCAAAATTTGTGGCTGTGGGCAACCTCGCAGTAATTGATGTAATCCTAAGCACAAGTATTATTCCCAGCATGATAAAGGTTTTTCTCATTAAGGATAACTTTGTTCCATTTAACATGTGTTTTGTACAGATGTACAGTTACTATGCTTTTGTGACTTTGGAGTCATTTTCTCTTGCTATACTTGCCTATGACAGGTTGATTGCAATATGTTTCCCTCTGCATCAGAACTCAATCAACACTCTGCGGAGCATGTCTTATATTATTGGTTTGACATGGTGTTTTAGTCTGGGAGTCATTGCATTTGGAACAGGTATAATGACTCAATTGTCTTTTTGCAATTCCCTCACAGTGTTCAGTTATTTCTGTGATTATTCACCTGTGTTTAGGCTTGCCTGTAATGATTATACAATGCAGTGGACTGTGGGCACATCAGTTACTTTCTTGATTCTTGTTGTACCCTTTACTTTAATTTGTCTGTCTTATGTCAGCATCCTGGTGACTGTGTTCAGGATGAAATCTTTAGACAG
>NW_018128079.1:769829-770778 GCF_001952655.1 Monopterus albus | reverse complement strand
TAAGAAAAGACATTGGAGAGATGTAACAAGAAAACGGTAGATCTGAAATATTTATATAAAAGAAGGAGCAGGAAAAAGAAAACTTGTTCAATTTAGGAAAACCTGGGCTATGTTACTGGTCATAAAAATTATGAACAACACTGCTCTTTCAAACTTTTAGAATTCACCATGAGATTTATTCATACATACATACTGTAGACTAGAGAATGGAAGAATTTGAAATCCACTGAATAAAGTTTAATTTAATTTTGTATCAGTACATGTTTTCCAGCTGTTTTGCCACCGAATACAGGTGACAGTGTACTCCTACACTGCAGAATTAATTTAGCTATTTCATCCATACACTTCCCTCCTCTGCTCAGGTATATCCTCCACAAAACAATAAGTGACAGTGTTGATAGTTATGAGTTTTATAGGTATTTTGTTTCTGGGGTCTTAAAAAAATTTCACCAGATACCGATATAATACAAAATATGATCAAGAAATAAAGGAGAACTTTAATCCCATTGTCAATAAGTACACATAAAATATACATCACATTAGCTACCAGTAGTATCTGTGTTGTTTTCTGTGTAAAACATAATTTTAATAATTCCTTACCGAAAGCAACATTTTGCTGCTGTCCTATAATTATTTTCATGGTCACAGTAGTCTAGCTTAGTTTTGTCAACCCCTGATATCAAACTCTTTTACACCATCATCATCTTCCCAGTCATTCAGTGCTCAGTTTGTTTTACAGAAGGATATCTCTCAGGTTAACGAAGACACTGTCAGGGACAACGTGTGAAGCTGCCAACAATGTCGAGGGTGGACTCAATTATAAAGCCAGATGAGGATAAGCAGAACACTGTCTCTTTAATAAGAGCACTGGTTAGAAACAAACGATACACAATACAGGAGTTTGATTCAACATGAATCACTCTCAGGTCAATAATACAGTCCAGGGTCA
>NW_018128079.1:767895-768249 GCF_001952655.1 Monopterus albus | reverse complement strand
GGAAAGTCTATGCCAGGGTACTGGAGAGGAGAATTCGACCGATAGTCGAACCTCGGATTCAGGAGGAACAATGCGGTTTTCGTCCTGGCCGTGGAACATTGGACCAGCTCTATACCCTTATCAGGGTGGTGGAGGGTTCATGGGAGTTTGCCCAACCAGTCCACATGTGTTTCGTGGATCTGGAGAAGGCATTCGACCGTGTCCCTCATGGCGCCCTGTGGGGGGTGCTCCGGGAGTACGGGGTGCAGGACCCTTTACTAAGGGCTGTTCGGTCCCTGTACGACCAGAGCAGGAGCTTGATTTGCATTCCCAGCAGTAAGTCAGACTTGTTTCGGGTGCATGTGGGACTCCTGC
>NW_018128079.1:707975-766728 GCF_001952655.1 Monopterus albus | reverse complement strand
GGATAGGAGTGATCCTGAAGGAGGAGCTTGTGAGGAATGTTTTAGAGGTGAAAAGAGTGTCAGATAGGGTGATCAGTTTGAAGTTGGAAATTGAAGGGGTAATGTTGAATGTAGTCAGTGGTTATGCCCCACAAGTAGGGTGTGAGCTAGAAGAGAAGGAGAGATTCTGGAGTGAGTTAGATGAGGTGATGGAGAGTATTCCCAGAGGGGAGAGAGTGGTGATTGGGGCAGACTTAAACGGGCACGTTGGTGAGGGGAACAAAGGTGATGAGGAGGTGATGGGCAGGTTTGGTGTTAAGGGAAGGAACCTAGATGTTATGAACGCTCGACACACTGATGAACGAGCGGAGAAATTAACGGACCCAGGCAGCTGGCTTCGGTGCAAGCAGTGAGATTTATTAACAGTGTCAACAGTGCAAAAATATATAGAGGCGGAGAGGAGTAGTGAGAGGACCGGGTGTCAATCAGCGGTAGCAGGAAAAAAATAGTCAATGGAGTGATGATGGGCCGGGCTGCGGATGATGGCGTCACTCCTGGGCTGGTCGGGTGGATGAAGATGATGACTAAGGGGAGAGAACAGCAGAGAGACAGATTAACGGAGACTGTGCATTGACCTGTGAGGCAGTGGCTGGTAAAGCTGAGGGAAACCAGGGTCCAGAGGAGAGGTCCGATAAGGAGGAAAACCAGACATGGCGGGGCAGGACAGAAACTCGGGTTACAGAAAAACACACTTGTCACAAAGAGACAACGTTGACGTACATGGGGGCCTGAAGACAGAGAAAGAACTGGCAGGGGAGTGATCGGTGAGCAGTGTATAAATAAGGAGGGAAACTAACGAGGCGCAGCTGATGATAATCAGTGGAGCGGGGCAGGTGTGTCGGATCGTGCAATCAGTGCACGGGAGCTTACTAGTGTGAGGAAAAGAAGAGAGGAAGGTGCCACTGGGCAAACCTGACAGACAGATGTTTGGTTATAAAAAAAAGAAAATAAAAACACTGTTGGTGTGGAACTCTCGGATTTGACTGCAGCATTTGATATTATCAATGATTGGTCAAAAAAAAAATCTGTTGCATGTCCAGCCAGTCAGCATTATCATGGTTAAACAGCTAATAGGATGAAAGCTACTTTTTATTTATTTATATTAACAAAAGCTGTGTAGAAATTAAATGGATGAAATATGGTGAACTTCAGGTACACCATATATGAGTATAGGATTAAACATTCATTTTTGGTTTCAAGTGGACACTTCTGTCATAGATGTTTCAAGGAAGCACAAAACACACTGACTTGCATCTCCACTGATATTTTAGGGTGAAATGTCAAAGCTTTTTTGTGTTTTATTTGTTGAGTGCTATAGAAATAAAGCTTATTATTATTATTATTATTTATTTATTTCAAGAAATAGTAACATATTACAAGGCCATAAGAAGCATCAACTGTTCTTTCCGGGCATTCTGGAAATTTATCATGCAGTCTTTGAAAGACCGGACCTGGTTCTGGCATGCTCGCCAGTCCTGGTGTTCAGCCATGCACTCTTGCACAGCATAATGTAGCTCGGCACAGCCAGTGCGAGAGATCATCTGTTCAACAGGGTCATCTTCGTCATCTTATTTCTAAATGAAAGTGCATGTGTAAGATTTCATGCATTAAGGTCTGTACTCTTTATTTCTTCATATAATAAATTCCTGCCTCATCATACTTAAATGGCAGCAGCTTCAGTTTCTGCTTGACAAACTAATAAAACAAGGAAGAAAACTGTATTTGTCCACAAGGGAGGACATAGAATAAGAAATGGAATTATGATCAGTGTCTGTGCGCTAGTGTTGTACTTACTGTACAAGCTGAACCACAAATGAGACAAGTCACTAATCTATAACAGCACTACAAGGTCTACTATTATATTTGGAAAATCTGAAATCACAATATCCACTGAATACGGTTTCTTTAATTCTGTATCGGTCGACATTTTATCCACATTAAACAAGCTCAGGCAAACCCGCTGAACACTAACCAAATGGAAGACACACAAAGTTAGTTGCTTGGTGGTAAATTGTTGGAAATTCACTAAACAACCTGTTGTGGCAGAACTTTGTCACAGTTCATTACAGGAAAATGTGGAGTTTCCCCTTATGAACACAGACAAAAAACAGCCCTAATGATGATCAGCAATCTTTCAATCATTGTCACTTAGGCTGCGTCCGAAACCGCCTACTACCATACTGTATAGTAGGCGAAAAGCAGTAGGCAAGGCGAGTAGTATGTCCGGATTCGTAGTATTCCAAAAACAGTAGGCGAAAAGTACCCGGATGACCTACTCCTACTGCTTCCGGTTGGATTTTGCAGTGTGCATATGGACACTTCACTATCCCATGATGCCCCGGGAGAGGAGTTATCCAACGAAGACTTGACAGGCTCTTTAAAGTTTCGCGCTGCTATGAAAACGTATGTCACGTGATGTATCAACATGGCGGATGTAGTACGTCCGAATCTCATTCATACTACCAGGCTTCATATTATACAGTACCTACCGTTTTAACGGTCAGTAAGTAGGTACTTCATCTCTTTCAGTACGTACTGTCACAGTATGCGGTTTCGGACGCAGCCATTGTCACTGATTTGCTGGTTTCGATTGGAGACTTTTTGCCAGGTTACTCAAATAATCACAACTTTAGAATAACCTAGGGAAACTCTGCGATGTTTTGTCTCATTCAAATAAATTTGTGAGTTGTATGTAAACTGTCTAAAGATTTCATCCTGAACACAGTCACCAGGATGCTGACATAAGACAGACAAATTAAAGTAAAGGGTACAACAAGAATCAAGAAAGTAGGTGAATTGGCCACAGTCCACTGCATTGTGTAATCATTACAGGCGAGTCTGTATACAGGTGTATAGTTGCTCAACAGCATACATAGCAGTACAAAATAAAAATGCATCAGACAGCACTGGTTAAAAGATATTCAACCATGAACCCAACGTTCTACACACCAACCATATTCCACAGAATGAACTGAGAACTGTATGTGCAATGCTTTTCAAATAGTCATAAAATTTTCTGACGCAGAGGGAAACATATTGCGATTAACCTGTCATACGCAAGTATAGAAAGAGCAAATGACTCCAAAGTTCCAAAAGTAAAGTAAACATACATTTGTAGCAGACATAAGTTAAATGGAACAAAGTTATCCTTCATGAGAAATAATACAGGGAATAATACAGGAGTTAAGGATTACATCAATTACTGCAAGGTTGCCCACAGCCAAAAATTTGGGTGTGTAAACAATGACAATTACATAGATCACCAAACTGTTAAACAGAACTGTAACCACATAAACAAATGCTAGAAAGATGATGTAGACACGGATGTAGGGTAATGTCTGAAATCCAATAATATAGAAGTCTGGAGGATGAATGATAACAGAGTCATTTAAAACAGTCCTGAGAAATGACATAGTTGAACTCCACACGCTGTGTGTTGGAGGACGGCCTCTGCCTAAAAGCTCTCCAGTCTAAAGAACAGGGGAATCATATCATATTGAACATTAGACCTAAACAGAGACAATCATAATTTTCATGCCAGTTGGATGAATTTATTTCATTTTATATAAAACATATTCACAGTAAGTTCTACCTGCAATGTTTAAACGTACAAATTTAAAACAAAAAAGCATAATAAGTATGATGTTACATGATGTTCTCTTCAGGATTTCTTCTTCAGCAGCTCTAATTGATTCTGCATCTAAAAAGCAGTAGGCAGACGGGTGCATGTGTGACCCCTGGACAGTGGAAGATATACTTTCCTCATCAATCCTCAAAGCATCATTTTGATACAGAGAAAGTCATTTTGACCCTGCTCTATTAACAACATTAATGTAATCCATGAAGAGAATCTGATTATTCCCTTCTTGTGCTCAAAACAAACATCTAATTATGATTCGGTAAGTTTGAGCATCTCACACCAATTCTTTTAAAACACACATGCAACCTTATCAAAACAAAGCAAAGTAGAACAGCTGCTGAGATGACACCTAAACTTGCTTTAGTGTCATTTTATTTGCACATGCTATACAACCATAACATATATTATAACTAACAAAATGTTTTGTGAACTTAGTGAGGAAACAACATATTGTTCCCTAAAGGTATAATTATTCTGAAGCAGGCTATGGTTGTAATGGGCCCGATTAGTCTTGCCATCACCAGAGAATGCTGGTTAATGATCTTGGTTGTAACAAACAAACTTTTTACTATTTAAACATATTACTAATTCATCTCTGTTGTTCGAGCATGCATACATGACAAAGTTATCAATATGGAGTTAGCCAACATGGAGCAGGTCTCTAGGACTCTCAGCAATTTGAGACTAAAGTCAATATCATCATTCAGTTCTAGATAAGATGAAGCCTGCAACTGATCTACTGTATGTAGAAAGTTTCTCTCTGAAGCAACAAATACAAACAGTCACCACCCTGAATGTTCTTATTTCTACAACCTTAAGGCTGTCAATATTATTGTGTGCAACTTTGAAATGTCTGTATTTGCCAAGATGCCTTTCCTAATTGCATTTTTATGTTCAGAAAGTCTGTCTTTATGTCATCTCTTAGCATGGCAACCACAAGTACAAGGTAGGCGATATATGAGAAATGTACTGTTACAATTAAGGATCTGATATGATAAATCTTGTGGATTCTAAAATCAAAAAAACTGTTTACATTCTTTTATGTTAGCACAGTGATTGCAGAAACCACATTTATAAGTACCCTTCAAAGATCAAGAAAGCCAAATGGTATTGGCCGAAAGATGACGATGTACTAACCTATCTCGCAATGTGGAGTAGCTGGAAAAACTTTTAAGGTGGGATTATTGTCAGTTACCTGTACATGAGCTTCATGCTATTTCAGAGGGAATTTCTTTGGCAGAAATGTCCACTTTCACTCAACAATGAACAGATCAATGATCAAAGGTGAAAGGTCATGGTCAGTGACCTGACATCTGTCCTGTTCCTGTGAATTTGACTGGTTGAGGGAGGCATAGAACACTCAAAGCAGTAATTCTCCTGTTATTTAGTTTAATATCTTTGACATTTCACCTTAAAAGATCAGTAAAAGTGTGGGTTAGTGCTCTGTCCTTCCTTGTAACATCTTTGAAGAAGTGTCCATTTGACACAACAAATGTATCCCAAATGATTAGTACTGGATTTGTGAGGTATATCAATGTTTGAGGTAAAAAAAAAAAGAAAAGAAATAAAGATGACATACAGCAAAAACACCTTTGTCCCCAGCACCTGTGTTTGTGTGTGTTAAAGTGTTTGTTTGATTTTGCGAGCTCAGCTGGGTGCAGTGTCAGTGGCAGCTGGCTGCTGTTTCATCAACTGTTCTTTCCGGGCATTCTGGAAATTTATCATGCAGTCTTTGAAAGACCGGACCTGGTTCTGGCATGCTCGCCAGTCCTGGTGTTCAGCCATGCACTCTTGCACAGCATAATGTAGCTCGGCACAGCCAGTGCGAGAGATCATCTTTTGTATGGTTTTAGTCATTTCCAATATTTCTAAATGAAAGTGCATGTGTAAGATTTCATGCATTAAGGTTGTTCAACAGGGTCATCTTCGTCATCTTTCCGGCTACGGTCATGGGGTGAAGGGGACGCCATTCTGTTTCACTGCACAGTGCTGATTCAGGTACTCTGCTGAGGAACACACATGATTTTATGCAAGTGATAAGGTAGTTTTTTCATAACAACCACAGTATGTGGCACTTGCACAGCATGTTTAGGCAGTGAAATTTATCTCTAAATCTCCAGCTGTAAAAGCTGTAATAACGTAACCCACTGCTTATTTGATATTTTTGAGAGGGCTTATTTGCTTAGTAAGGTACTGCTACATTCTGTCATGAATTTTATGATGTATTTCATTTTGAATAATTGTTCTTGTGTTTTAGGAACCATAATGGTTGATGTGTGTTACTAGTTTGTTGTCTTGTAAGGGAATTTTTAAAAAACTTTATATCAGCAAATACCTCTATGAAAAAGCTTTTATTGTTTTTAGCAACAATTAATTTACTTGTGCAACAAATGTGCCCCACATGTTATTGTAACAGTTAGTGGTTGCGATTTCGAAAGAAAGACTTGCAGTAACGCCAACTTAGAAAAGTGGCATTTTGCATGCCACTTTTCTAAGTTGCACGAGTCAATAAATTGTTACAAAAGCATCACACTTGATCGAACAACTAATCAAAAAGAGCAATGACCAAATGTATTGATCGCTATGAAATGGTTCATCGAAACGGCATTTGCTGTTAGGAAATGCTATCTGCCACTGGATAACAAGTGTCATACCACGCCAAAATCGTCTTGTGCCTTCACGGAATCTGCATGCATGTACCACTTACACAATTTTTTTTTTAATCTCGCCGTTACTCAAGATTTAACCTTGTAATGTTAATGGATTACTTTTAAACCTGGGTACTGCTACCTTTACTTAACTGCAGTACACAGGCTCTAAGAATACCTCCACGAAATAAATCTAGCAAAGAAAATACTTGTCATCACACCTACGTCGTTCAGCTGCGGTGCTGCACGGGCTAGCAAACATTAGCAAAAGATGAGCTATTTAACACAAATATGCACATTTGTCTCACTTGTTCTCACCCGATCCTATTTCACTGGGAAATTAAATTTCCATAGCCTATGTACTGTAAGTCTGGACTTCTGTTATCCAACCACACATTAAACTTTGTACGTGGGAGACGACACATATGAGCCAAGGAAAACAGTGCAGCGGTAAAATAGTTCCGTCGATGCATACATTTTGTTCCGCTTCATGTCGAGAACCTAAACATAATTTAGTGAATTTAATATAGTTTTGCTATTACTGAGTAGTGGAATAAGTATAATTAAACTAGTAGTTTAACTACACTTTGTGGTAGCTTAATGGTAGTTCAACTACACCTATATTTGTATAGTGATTCGAGTGGTTAAATAAACTTCTTCTTCTTTGTCTTTTCTTCTTTTTGTTGTTTTTCTTCCTCTTATCATTATTATTATTATTATTATGTACTTAATTACTGAAATGACAAACACTTTTGGTCCATAAAAGAAAAACTTTTTTTGTCAAAAAAAGAAAATTTTTTTTTTTTTTTTTTTTTTTTTTTAATCTTTCTTATCTTAGTTAATTAGTTACCTTACCCTGCTACCTTAAATAGCCAAACTAGTTTTCTCCCTGGGGTAGCTTTGCTGTAGTTCAGCTTCTTCTAGTCTGAAGTGTTAGTAGCTTGCAAATCTATGCTTTCAAAGGAGCTTCCCCAACATTATGAATATACAACGTTACATGTAATACTAAAGTAAAAGTTTTATAAGAGTTATGTCTTAATTTGTTTCTACTATCCAACCATCAATTAAAAAAAAAAAGAACCTCAGATGAAGTGAAGACTAATGGATTATATAATGTGATTAATCTTGCTTAGAAGCTGACAACTGAAAAATAAACCTAAGACTGAGGTGAGTGTACAGGCTAACATATTCATTTTCAGAGAGACAACAGGTAGTTCATACATGCAGGAAATCTTCCAAAGGGTGAAAGGTTGAAGTATAGTTAGTTTTGATTTTAAATATTTTGAACATTAGATCAAAGTTGTTATTAAATAGGAACACTGTGAAAATAGTGCTTGTGTTCAAAATTTTATAAATTACTCTCAGGTTGACCACAGCCAGAAATTTTGTATGTAGCCTGTGGTAGTTGTGTACGTACATTAGTAAAATATTGAATAATATTGTAACCACATAAACCAGTGCTAGAAAGATGAAGTAGACACTGATGTGATATAAGGAAACATCTGAAATCCAATTATCTAGCAGCTGAGAGGATAAATTATGACAGAGTCATTTAAAACTGCCCTGAGAAAAGACATGGTTGAAATCCACAGTCTGTGGGTTGGAGGACAGCCACTCTCAAGTCAATTCAAAGTGTTTATTTGTCATATGCACAGTTAGGAAATGTGTTTCCCTGTACAATGAAATTCTTACTTTGCCGTCCACATGAATGCCACAAAAATACAAGTGAAATATAAAGTAGATAAATAAGTAACACAAAATCTAAGGCACTTTAAGCAGCAAATGCAGCATTATAATAAAAATATATAAGAATATAACAGAGAATGTATGCTGCATGGGAGAAGCATGTGCAGCAGTCAACAGTCAATGTGCAATTATGCATGTGCACACAAGTCGACAGTATATGACATATTTCCTGGTAATAAACTCCTCAGCTGTTTAGGAGTCTGATGGCAGATGGAAAGAAAGAGTTTTTCAGTCTAGTGGTCCTGCATTTCACACTTCTGAACCTCCGGCCAGAGGGTAGGGAAGCAAACAGTCCACAGGGGTGGGTGGGATCTTTGAGGATGGAGGCAGCTTTCCTACGCACCCTGTGGTAGTAAATTCTCTGCAGAGAGGGGAGTGGAGTCCTTCTGATCTTCTCCACAGTCTTTACCACTCTCTGCAGGTGCTTGCGGTCCATAGCAGTAGTGCTACCATACCAGACAGTGATGCAGCTGGTCAAGATGCTCTCAATGACGCAGCTGTAGAAGTTGCAAAGGATCCTAGGTGACATGCCAAACCTCCTCAGCCTCCTCAGGAAGTACAGCCGCCGGTGGGCCTTCTTGAGCAGCTGTGTGGTGTTAAGTGTCCAAGTGAGGTCCTCACTGATGTGGACACCCAGGTATTTGAAGCTGCTCACCCTCTCCACTTCAAGCCCCCGGATGAACAGTGGCTGATGAGTTCTCCTCTCCTTCCTCATGTCCACTATGGACCATGTTGTGTAAAATCTCTTTAATCTAAAATATCATCATCTAAAATATCATATTACCTATTACGTTACTGTTTCCAGTCTCATACTGTGAATGGTTATTGGAACCAATAAAATGATGAATATAATATATTATTATCATGAAGTCAAACATGCAACAGACTACAGTGAACTTTTGGCTCACCAATTTTGTTGTTTTATACAGTATGACTTCGTGTTATGCCGAATTAGTAGCTGCCAATGAGTGTCTGCATGTCTGAACTGCTGTGTACAGTGGACAGTCTGTTCTCCTCAGTGATCTTCATTGATAACATCCAGTCTATTAATCACACAGCCCAGCTCTTAGACTGAAAAGCAAGGAGCCATCACATAATAATCAGTACAATACTGTGAGCAGTACATTACCTTATTACTGAAATTAAAGGTTTATCCTTGGAGTTGTGTGATGTCTTCCAACATACAGTAGCTTGCAGACAAAACAATAGCCTAATTATTGTTTTAGGCTGCTTCTAAACTTCTCATACTGTAGCGCTTTATAAAACTTCAACTTTATCTTAACCAGAGGAAAATATTGAAAGTATAATAAATAACACTTGAATCTAATCAGCAATGTCTGAAACAGAAATTTAAACTACATTCACTTGCTTAATTGAATTTGTTTCATTCATGGTTCTATCAGTAACTGTAACATTGCCATTTTGAGACTGTGTGAGATTAGTGATTTAAACAATCCTTTATTTCCAACAGCCTTAAAAACTGTTGACTGTTATGTCTATGTATTAAGAAATTTGTCAATGAATTTAGGAGTGATCCTCTGATCAACAGAGGAATAGTATAGTATTCCCTGTGGATTTTATTATCAAATAGGACACAGTAACCCCAGACTCAAGAAAACTTTGCTGCCTCTTTGACTCCTGGGAACAGTGCTAATGAGCCCTGTTTGTAATGTCATTACTAAAGGATGCTGGTTAATGACCTTGCCTATAACAAACAAACCTTTTTTTTGTTCACACTTAAACCTAATTAATCTCATCTGCATTCATTAGGAGGTTTTGCACTCTTGCAATTAAAACTGTTATGTAATTGGAAGGAGTGAACACTGTTAGTAACAAGTCAGTATTTTTAAAAAGTAAACCCCCAAAGTGTCTAATAGTCACTTCTGAAAGGCCATAAGGGAGGTATGCAGTCTCAGCCCCCTAATTAGTAGACCAAGTGTGACAACAAGTGCTATTGTGTTTCAAGCTACTTTCTGCATTTGCAGTAGACAAAAGTTATTCGCTGCACAAATATCACAATGAATGTAATTCATGGGCAACTGGGCTGAAAGCTCAAAAGACATCTAGAAGTTAAGAAAAACAATTTGAAACAGGAGCACTTCTGGCATCCCTCACCACCACAAAGGAAAAACACGTATCAAGCATGGGAAAAAAATCTGCCCTTGCCCCTGAGTGGGACGTGGCTGAAACAATCCAATTTCATCAAGTGGATGGTTGATAATGACATGTAATGGATATGGGTGAACACATTAAAAATACATAAGCATGTATCGGCACACTTGTCTTACTTAGGATATCTGGACACACAATGAAGTCAGACAAATAAATAGTAATTCCACACACCGGTGTTGAGTGAAAGTATGAAAGGACCTGTCAAGCCATGAGAGGAGGCTATGATAAAAAAGACATTAAAACCATTTAACCATGTCACCACAACAATAAACATGAATTATCAGATAATTGGACAGTTCATAGTACAGCAAAAACAGAGATAAAATACAACTCTTAAACCAATGCCATGTGTCTTATAAAAACAAGAAAGATCAAATTCTTCATTTAGGCCTGGTTACCTTGTGGCTTGATCTTTCTCTTTTCACCGTGTGTCCAAACATCTTCAGGAAGGCAAGTGCACCAATACGAATTGTATTTTTAACGTGTTAGCCCTTGTCCATTAAAGCTATTTTATTATCAACCATCCATTTGAGTGCCTAAATTAGATTTTTCCCTGCCATGTCCCACTCATGTCACAGGTCAAATTTATTTCCATGTTTGATACATCTAGATGTTACTTATGTGCAGAAGCACAACATTCAAAATACTTCTAAACAACCTAAACAAATGCTGCTAGTAATGTTGTTTTCGGCCAGTAAATGCAGTCCATTATTTGTTGGATATTTAAAGCGAGGTGTATAAAATGCATACTAGATACAGAAGTTATTCGGAGGTCTTGTGGATTTCATGTGTTGAGGGGTTAGGGCTGTTTTGGTGGCACAAGGGGGACCTACACAGTATTACTGGTCTTTTCAGCCATTGTTGTCATTCTCAGTAATACTTCAGGTGCAATATACTAAAGAGTAACAACTGACACCTTAATAATAAGGAGTCTCCATATCATCAAATCTGATCAAAGCAGTCTGGGAGTCACACAGTGTAATAAATTAGTGTAATAAATAAAGGTAATGATAAGGCCAATCCATTAAATGAGAACAAGAGCTGTGTACATAGATTTGTAAGATTAAATATCACATGCAAATTCTAAAAAAACACAACACAAGGTTACAGGCTAATAAAGGGCTATTTACTCTGTGCTAAAATAGGGTTATCATTAAAACTAAGTAAAATATTACAATAAAATGTTGTGGATTTTTCATGTAAATAGATCAAATGATGAGTTAGTGGCCATGAGGAATATTCTCACATGCTAAACCTGCACTAAACTACAGTATAATGAGTGAAAGAGCTGAATACAGTTTTAATATTATTTCATGATTGCATAACATGTAAAGACAAAGTGCACACTTAGTGTGATTATTTATGAAGAACTTTAACTTTACTTTTTCATGTTTTAAATGTTTAGAGAAAGGTTGATTAATTGGTTTTCCTCAGAATGCATTGTCTCGGTATTATTTGCATTCCCACTTTCCTTGCCTCTTCTAATGAACCATGAAGAAGATTAATTAGGCAAAAGGTTCAACAGTAAAGTGTTTGTTTACAGGCAAAGCCATTTATCATTGTTCCCTGGTGACGCCACCACAACTGGGACTCATTAGAAAGACTTAGACATTAGAGAATCACAATCCTTTTGTCTTAGGTCATTGTGTCCTTTTTGATGATAAAATGAATGTAAGTTGTAAATTATGTGGGTAATTTCAAGAAAGTGTCAGCATGTCAGACAAAGCAATAAATAATAATATGATTAATGTGCTTGGAGTTTCCTGCTTTGCAACTGCATTGTATGTTCAAACTGATCTAGTTTTAAATAGTTGACTGTCCTTGACCGACTGGTAATGCAGTAAATCCATGACAATCACTTGATGATTTGCATCAGGAGCAAACTTGAGTTTGGGCCAGGCTTTGATTTATGTAGGTAATTGGGTGAAACAGGTGACTGGACAGCAGCGAAAACCTCCTCAATATGGATTAGTAAGCAACTTGTACAGTAGCACAGGTTTTTATGAAACTGTTGAGAAGGACATGTACTCACTGCACAAACATTTTGTATCTGAGAATAACATTTTTAAAAATTTATGACATAAATCCAAAGCAATAGATATAAAACAAGACCTTGTGTTCTCACAACAGGGATGAAATTCCATGGTTTCCCCTGAAGCAGAAAACACAGCGCTGTCCTGCTTCTTTGACTTACGGAGGCTTATTACTCATTTATGATGTAATCAGAGCAAACTGGTTCATGACTTTGCCTGTATCAAACATAGTTTTGCTGTGTCTGTTCATACACAGTAACTATCGCTTATTCTGCTTTAATCAGTCTTTTTTTCTTCTTCTTCTTAAACCAAGTGCTAATTAATTAATGCTTCTCAGTCTTCTGATTTTGTTGATCTAGGCCCCATGGCACTATACCTGCCTCAGGTGCCTCAGGTGAGAACCTTAGGTGTGCCCTTTGACAGTTTGCTAAAGCTGGCTACAGCAGAACGTTCTGGCACAACTAAACCCACTGTCAAACAAAAGGTCCAGCAACACTAGGGTGTTTTGTGCAGCTTCTCATTAAAGATGCTCAAAACATTGCTAAAGCTGGATAAACAGATTCACTCGGTGGTAAAAACAAGTTTCTTTCAGCTGAGATTGCTGGAAAAGGTATAACATTCTCTTTCTTTTAATGGTTTTGAATAAGCAGTACATTATTAGCTATAGAATTTATCACTGTAATGATTTGTATGCTGGCATTCCTCAAGTTGTATTATCCAGACTTCAAATTGTTCAGGATGCTGCAGCTCATCTTCTCACAATATGAACATGTTACTCCAATTCTGGCACCACTTCATTGGCTCCCTGTTCATTGAAGGATTGATTTAAAATTATAGTTGTTAAAGCTGTTCATAGGTTAGCTTCTTCACCCTTACAACTTAGGATAATCCTTAAGCTCTTCAAAACAGCTGTTGTTAAACGTTCTGAGATCTTGGAATGATAGGACTTTTCCAGTGGTACCCCCCAGACTATGGAACAGTCTCCCTGTTCTCTAAGGCATTCAACATTAGCCCTGAATAAGGTTTTATTTTTTATGCTTTTTATTCATTATTATTTGAGTTTTTTAATATATTCCTGTATTGTTTTTATTTTTTCTGCCCACTACTATATTTATTTTATCTTGAAGGTTTTATCATTATTAGACTTATACTGTATTTGTGAAGCACTTTGTAATGTATGTTTAGAAAGGTGCTATTTAAATAAAGACCACTTTGCTTTGCTTAAAAGACTCAATATTAAATAATCTCAAGTATTTAAAATCATAAAAAACATTTTTTATATCTATAATTATTTTCTGTCTATAATGCCTAAACTTATTTTTAACCACCAACCTCCATCAGTGTCTGTGAATTGTGACTTATTTATTGTTTTGTGCAGAAAAACCATAATTACCATTGACTTGAAATCAGACAGTTGTTACAGTACACAGCCACTACTCATTCGTGCATTATATGTGGAGGCCTGAGTAGTCCCAGAATGCAAGACTGCCTGATGTAATATTTTCTATATACAGTAGGAAATCATCTTAGTCTCATTTCACATGGTTTCTTTGGTTTTATCAGTTTATGCATAATTTATACTTCAAATTCCATTAAGTAAGAGAGTAACAAATAAAATCAATAAAATGGGCCATTATTTAATTAGAATTAGTCAATTATTGTTTAGCTACACAACATCTAGAGATGTCTTATGATGGCTGACAACATATAATTAGTTGTCCTGTCAGATTCAGGTTGTGTACACAAAAGAATTAGTGAAACATACATACCTGTGAAGCATGATGAAAACATTAGATTTGTGAACACTGCTACTAATTCATAACAATGTTATATTCTTTAATAATAAAACATTAAAATGATTTTAAATATAAAAACTGCAATAAATAAAAATAACTGAGCAAATCAGTTCATGGTTTGAGTCATAAATGCAGCACATGGCTTGCTTGGCACTAATCAGTAGACATGAACAGTAAAACACATGCCAGTTGACTTTGTCTTGCTGCTTTGTGGCCATGTGGCCACATGGGGGCAGTAGTAGACAGCTGATGATTTTAGTGGCCCAGAACAGGACTTCTTCAGAGGGGGTCAAAAAGTCAGTGTGCACTTCTATGCACATGATATGATAAGTGGTGAATGATGATATGAGTGATATGATAAGATTCTACTAAGCAAATTTTAAAAAATAAAATAAAAACAACAGCTCACAGAACATAGTCTTACAACTTTATGCATCAGTTTAGTATTACAGCATGTACACATCCAGATGTGGTCAGTGATCTGTTATTATTGAAAACTGTTTTTGCTGTTAGTTTGAAGGAACAGGAAAGCATCTGAACACACTTTCACAATTTGTAGGTGCTGATTTTCTTATTAACTTCTATATACATATATTAGTGGTTAAAAATGGTCAAAGTATTGTACTGTAATGTGTGTATTGTGGTTACATGTTGAAATGCAGATCAGCTTGAGACTGTACTGAAGAGAAAGGGCTCTTTGGATGGTCAGAAAGTGATAGACAGGTGGTCAGAGCAGATGTTGTTTTCTCAGAGCTAATGGGTCAATGTTATGGCTGGTCAGAGCATCAGGCCCTTCTCTTGAGTGAAGGACAGCATGAAATATTCAGTTTGCTGAGAGAGCTTTTTCCCCACAGCTTTTTGAATAGGAAGATGCCCATCATATACACATACTGGCAGCTAATTAGCAGAGCTAGTAGGTGGTGGTATGATTAATGGGAATAAGATTTAATGAGCACTAAAAACTTCAAAGTAATTAAGATGAATAATTGATATGGGGCATCTAAATGCTTTCTTATCCATTTAAAAATTGCTTGAGTGATAAAAGGAGAAAAAACCTATGTATTCACATATATATGTGTGTTACTGTAATTAATCCACAGTGGTGTGCTTTTGTCAAATGCACCACAGAAAATGAGCAAATGGTTTACAGTATAAGTGTGAGGTGTAGGGTTGTTTATCTGATAAATAGTGCATAATAAATAGTGTTTAAAAACACAAGCATGTGGCTGCTGTGATAAACACTGCCCATAATCATGGCCAAATTATGCTCTTATGGGGTGCTGGGGGAAAAATTTGTTGTTGGGTCCCTGCTGACCCGCACTTAGCATTTATTCTAGGTTACTGAATAGTTTACCTTTTCAGTCATTTACAAAAAATCCAAATAAAACTGGAGGAGAAATCATTTTCTGTAACTGACGATGACTTGTGTTACAAACTGGCACTGTTTCATTTTAAGCAGTTACAATCCAAAAAGGTTTGGAGCACATGGTCTATGTAATATTTGAGTTCTGGGAGTTAGATTTGATGACTGCCTTGGTGCCTGGATTAGACCTAATGCCTCAGTGTCCCCTTTTCAATCATTCTGCTAACCTGGAATGTGGAGGGTATTTGTGATTCTTATTAACCACATTGTTTGATTCCAAAATGAGCACCTGTGTGCTTGCTGGAAAGAACATGACTGAAATTATTATTTGAAATCTGAGGAATTAATGTTTGGCCAATAGTATGAGATTAAGGTCAGAATGCTCTGTATCCCCCTCATCAGCTGATTACATACAGCACTGACTGTTGCTTCTTGAAAACTAAGAGGCAAGTCAGCCATGTTAAGTAGGTCTGAGACACCAAGAGCTTATTAAGACAGAATCTGTTCTGGTCAAAGGCCAATCAACAAGCCAATTGTGTTTATCCACAAGATGCAGGCCAAGATTGCAGTCATCCTGATGTGGTCCTGATCAAATCCTCCATGGCCTTTGGTGCTGAGAAGCCAAATAAGTCTTCACAGAGTCAGATTTGACTACATTGGCTCTTGTGATTTGTAAAAGTTAAAGTGTAAAAGTTAACTGGAGCGGCGTGAAACTTGATGTCATACTTATCTGCCTGATTGAGATGTGTAATTCGAGATGTTAATTCAGTCTTGAACAAAACTTTTATGACAGTGTGGGAGCTTTGAAACTAGGGAGTCTTCCTAATGAGCTCTATTTGTGATGACATGAAGGCTGCTTAATAACCTTTCATGTAACAAACAAACAAAGCCTTTACTGTTCATATTTAAGCTTAATTAGTATCGTAAGAAATGGTAATGAGTCCTTGGCCTAACAATTAAGAGTGGAAGGAAATTTGTGAAGGTGCACACTGATAAATGGTCATTAAGGTTGCTCTTGAAAGCTACCAGTTAATTTAGAGTAAATATGATAATGATCGACTGGATGATGCTTCTCTGACACATATTCAGATCTAAGGGAGAGAGTGAACAATGATGGACACTAAAGGGACATATTTACCCATAATGCATTGTAAGCTTTCATTATTTTCTCTGTACTGTGGAATACGTGTACTCTATGGCTGAGGATGAGTTTAAGGGGTTTTTTTAGTAGCAGCAGAGTTTCAGTGCAAATACCTATAAATGAAGACAAATGAGGACTTTTTTCTAATTAAGACATTATCAGTCCTCAGAAATTAAAGCTGCACAGCCATAGACTTTGCTTAAAATACAACAGACATATCTGTTAGCACACAAAAGTAAGTGTAGAATATTTAGTCTATAATATTTAGTGACTTGTGTGTGAAACAAAACCATCTGAAAAACGGTCTTTCTAGCTATTTATTTGATTTAATCATTGTTAATGTGATCAAAGAAAGGTACATTTCAGTTTCAGTCCTCCGTGACCTAGACCCTGCTCCTTCACTCTGTAATTGGTCGCTCATATAATGTACAGTGCTACTGTACATACTGTAATACCAGTGGAAAGAAGTCAAGGCAATGTGAAATGACTCACTCTTTGTACATGAAGCGAAGGGCCCTTTTTCATTCCGATTAACAGCTGCTGTCTCCTTCTCTCTATAGCCATTTCTGTTAACAATGAATCAGGACTGCAAAAAGTTTCTGTGACAGTATGCTTAAGATTTATGTTTTAAAGTGAAAGCTCTGCCTGATGGTTCTGTGTAGGACATTGACGGTGGAAACTAATGGGTAAGGGGGAGGAAATAGTTCACTTCACTCCATACAGTCAATAAACCGTAGCACACAGTTCCCTTCTAACACAGAGGTCATTTTTTATATACTTAATGCCTTGAGCCCACATTAAATGCCAAGTTTTACTGAAATTGTTTTCTGAAACTCCTTCTTCTGCCACTGGATTAACCGGACATATTTGACTTTCAACCTCCTCCTGCTCACAGCAACACCTGTCCTTCTCCTCTCCTTTTTCTTATCTTCAGACAGCAGCAGAGGCACATCCAGCAATCAATAGCCAGTAATCAGCTACTACAAACTTACATTCTGCATTCCAGGAAGACACATCACTTGAGCAGAGCACTGAACATTCACTTATATTTAGGTTGCAGCACCTAGTGATACATGTGTAGCGGTAACCATACAATTCAGTCAGTGGTTGATCAGCTATGAGACAGTCTCAGACAGCACATCATGATGAACTGTTCCTGTGGAGGAAAGATGGGGGCCCTTTAAAACACATGGCTTTAAGTTCAGATATGATTGAATTCCTTGACAGCCACAATCTGTTTAACAATAAAGACCACATTTTTTGTTCATTTCCCCTAGGTTGTAGTTAGGCTTTGGCCTCCTGGACGTTCATATATGCAGCAAGGTGATGAGTCATCTCTTTACATAAGGCAGAGACATTTGGCACCCAGACTAAAGAACTCTAATGAATCTTTTCTCGGCTCCCCTTTTCTTTATCTTTATTTTGCCGTTCTTCCCTTTTGCTGGGCTCAGCTCAAACCTTGTCCGTGTGTCCTTAAAAAGTCATTCAGCTGGATAAAGTCATTTACCTGGAAGAAGAGGAGTGAGAGAGGGGAACAGACATGGAGGAAGGGAGGCTGTGGATGTAGGGCACAGAGGAAATCCTGTATTTTTAAGGACAATGTAGCAAAATGAAAAAGGAATAAAGAAATTGAACAATAACAAGTTAAGTATTTAAAAGAGAAATTTTGTCTTTTTGACTACCAACAGAGAATCGTCTTCTTTGCACCTCTTTTTTTATGCCCCAGAATCTGAAAAAACAGAAAAAGTCCAAACAAGTAGCACACAGAGGAGATGCAGTCGAAGATGCCAGATTTTTAATATAGCAAAGAAACATTGTTGAATAAAGTATTTTAGTTATGTAGAGTCCAATTCTTTGGACATATGGTGCAGAGGTGGTGAATTATTTGCCATGAAATTGTGAGTGATAAAGAAAGAGAGAATTTTCTTAAAGTATGGTTTCCCTGAAGCTTGTGTGTTTGCTGTGTCTTTCCAGATACTTCGAGGCTTGTATTTCAAGGCACAGAACCTTGAGGCCCGACACTTACTGTATGCTGATCCTAGGCATCAGAGTACGTACAATAAGGTAACATCCTCTCGTTTATTTTGTTTTTGATTTGTATTTGTCCAACACTTGATTTATGATCAAATACCTGCAAAACTGGTGACATTTACTGTACATCAGCCTCTGCTTTACTTATTTGTTTAATTGGCAAATGTCAGCGTGCTAACAGGCTAAACACAGATAGTGAACATGGTACACATACTGTACCTGGTGAACAAAATCACATTAGCCTTGTCAGTGTAAGCATATTAACATGCTCATGTTAGCATTTAGCTCAAAGCACTGCTGTATGTATCTAAGCACAGTCTCTGTCATTGATGAACATATAGTACATTAAGTGTATGTTGTCAAAATGAGTCAAGCCAGCATAGTTTTATACTTGAACACATGATTGTGTGTGAGGGTGTGTGTGCGTATTTTCAGCTTATATAGTCTATGAAGGAAAAAAAAGCAAAAAATCAACAAACAAAACAATTTTTAAATAAATAAATGAGATTGAAAAATGAGCGATGGGAAGAAATGGGGCAGGGGTGGGGGTGGCAGGGATGATTTAAACCAGCAAATAAGTAGTAACAATGAGGAGTGTGCTGCTGATGTTTCTGCTTTGAATCAAAGGCACAACATCAAGCTGAGGCCGCCACTGGGGAGCCATAGAACTGCTCAGCGGGGAGAGGTTGTCCAGGACAGCAGGAGCTTTATTTTATGGTTAAGCTCAGCCTTTCCTCTGTTATATTGTTTATCATGATTTGTTACTACTGTAGGACTGAAATGACGCAGCTCGGGGTCGGTCCCTGACTTTGAATGGAGAGACCCGACCCACCGCCTGATGTATTCCCCTCATAAACAGCTCCCGGGCCCTAAGCTTGCACATGACATTTTGATGCCATATAGACACCAACAACACCAGCAAAAATTTCCATTGCAAATTTAAATTAACACACTCTCACACATGCACACTCATTTGTTTTCATTCCTTATAGGGATGTTATATTGACTTATATTAATTTCCCTGAGACTTACCCTAACCTCACCCATAACCATTATTTGCACAGCCTTAACTTAGCCTCACCTTACCCAACCTCATCCTAACCTTGAACCAAGTCGTCACCCTAAAATTCTGTGATTTACATGTGGAGGACCAGCATCTGGTCCCCATGAGGAAGGCAATTCTCCACAGTATGAGTGTGTAAACAGGGTTTGATCCCCAGTGTGTGAGTAATACCATGCACATGTACACGCATGCACACACACACACACACACACACACACACACACACACACACACACACAGCGCTTTCTAGATTTTTACATTTGACCTTGGTTCCTAAATCCCTGTCATCCTAATGTAGACCCTTACTTAAGAGGGTTGATGACCTTCGGGCCACAGGGAGATGCTGACTTCAGAGGTCAATCATTATTCTCCGTGGCTTATTAGTCACAGAGTGCTGATGAGGTTAACACTGCCTTCCTCTAAAATCTCTCCATGCAGGTTTCAGGTCTTCAGTCTTTCAAAAGCAGCAGATGAGATAGTCTACACCTTTTCTGGTGATGCCATCTTACTGTAGTTTAGAGTATGAGTAGCACTTTTTTTAAATTTTCACACACAGCAGGTGCAGTGACTGCAAATTTCCCAAAAGTTATTTAGTTGAGCAGTAAAACACTTCCTGTGTTTCATGTTTGGCACAGTACTGCATGATGTCAACACTTCCTGACAGTGATAATAAAATGCACCGACATAAAAGAATACTGCTAGCTCACCGTATTTTAGTTTACCCTTTATTTATGTGTTAGTTGGTTTTCTGTGCTTACAACAATCACATGCATCGTTAGATTTTTTTCTGTCCTCTTTTGCCCCTTTGCTGATAAACTAACCTGATGTCAAATGATACATGTTATTTTTAGAGACTGTTCATAAATATAAATTGGAAACGTATCCCATGTGGTTTATAATGAAATATGACTCCAGCATCACCTGCTTGCACAAACATGGCACTCCAATGAACATGTCAGCTTCCTTGCTAACTTGCACTATCTTGCCTTTCTTTCACTTTCCTCTCATTCTTTTGCAGTGGTCACCCTTCAGTAGAGTATATGCAGAAATAGTTGTTCCTGAATGTAGACTTTTAAAAAGTTTGAAAAGGCCAACGTTTTTAGTTATAGGATTAATTTGTTGTTTCATTTCAGCATTTCAGGCTGTATATTTCTCTCTTGATTACTAAGATAAATAATGCTATGTCTGACAAGCAGATGCAGATTACCTAACCTAAGATGATGCTGAAAAGTATCCCTCTCTTGAGGAAATACTTACTGTAGGCTATGTACAATATTGTTTAGAAGCTTAAGTATGCTGTTGTGCAAAATGAACATTTAATTGTGTATTTTAGTCATTTAACTGTCTTTGGCTCTGTGTATATCTCTGGGTAAGAGGGGCTCCACTAACTTTATAGGCCAGATGTTGACTATGATGAAACTGGTTTTAATAGTGACAGGACGCTGCCAGGGAATCTTCCCAGTCTCCTTGATAAAATACTTTGCCGCACCTGTCTTCTCACTGTGCAGCTATGGGCTGATGTTTCAGTAGTTTAAACAGCTACGTTGGCCAGCCTCGGGTCTGAGTCCTGCTCGTAGCGGTAATGGTAGACCTCCATCTGGTCTCTGCACGCCTCTCTGATGTTGTTGAGCCACCGTTTGATGCCTCTCCGGTTAAGATACAGCACCATTAAAAACACCACCCCGATCAGAGCCAACACTATACCGAGGAGCACATATGAAACCGCCTCAAGGTTCTCCTTCGTACAATCCTCTACTTGGAGGTTCTCCACGGGATCTCCCCTCTTGGCCTCCGGCTCACTGCACAGGAGACGCCCCGCATCCGGGCACTGGGATGAGTTTTTCAACCAGTAGTAAAATGTACCCAGTTCACAGTTGCACCGAAACGGGTTTAAAGACAAGTAAAGGCGTAATCGCCTTTGCTTGTATAAATTGGTTACGTTTCCCATACCGATTGTCTCTATTGAGTTATTTGTCAGTACTAACGTGTGGAGATTATAGATATCTAATCTCGTCAGGGGTATAGATTTCAGTCTGTTTCCTGCCAACTCTAGTCTGTGGAGGTTGCGCAAACTTTGTGTGCTGAGCGCATTTGCGAGCTGCGCTGTAGCCTGAGGAAAAATGGAGCAATTTAGGTAAAGAGAGCGCAGCTCTGGTAATCCGTGGAAAGCCCGGTCTGAGATAGACTCCAGTTGATTGTGACTCAAATCCAACTGATGCAATCGGGGGAGCCCCAGGAAGGCGTAAGCTTCAATAGTCTGTATCCCGTTATAGGACAGCGAGAGTATCATCATTTCCAACTCCGTGCCGTTGGTCATGAACGCACCGCGCTGTAAAGTTGAGATGTTTCTCCCGCTGAGTATCATGGTGGACGTCCACTCCGGTATGTTTCCCGGTACTCCAGTGTCGTCCCCATCACGACAGGACACCTTGCCAGACTCTCTGGCACAGATGCAGGAAGACGGGCAAGCATCATCCGTCCTGACAGGAAAGAACAACAAACACACCACTGCTGCGTAATACAAACACCGCCGATTCCGTTTAGAAAATAGATACTTTGAATTGTTGGCACTGTTAAATATCCACATCTTCTCCCTAATTTTACTCTCAAAGCAGTTATGTGCCGATGTGTCTTGCAAGGAAGGCGGCCGATTACAGTCCTCTCAGGCATGTAAAGTCGAATCTGTCTGAGATCGATTACTTTCAACCATCACAGTAGAAAAAAACGGTCTATCCACTGTCATCTGGTTGCTTCGTGTCTCTGTCTGGAGAAAAGAGGAGTTTTCTTTGGAGTATTTACGCATCGCAACGGTGAACAACAGCCGAGTGTGCGTGGAAAGCTGCGTTCCCTTTGTGGTATGTTTGACGCCTGTCACCGAGAGAGAGAGAGAAAGAGAGAGAGGAGAGGGAGAGAGAGAGAGACCGGGGGGTGGAGTTGGGCGGGCAGAGAGGGGTATGGGGGGTAGACAGAGACACCCTGCAATGCAAATACTTTCAAGTACTCTACTCGCATTAGAATATCCGGGCGTCATTCTGCTACTGGAAGAATCTCAATATCGGATATTAATGAGGAGAAGTAACGACGCCTTTCTCGATACTCAGAACTGTTCTCTGTTGTCTTAAATGTAATTGTAAAACCCATTTTGCTGTTTTCTGACAAACTTTGCCATTTACTGTATCATGACTAGATTGTTTCAGGATCATTTATCTCCAAGTGAGTTGGTTGTCTCCTTTGCACATCATGTTCCCATTATTGCGCCCTTGGTTTATGGTGTCAGCTGCTGTAAATACGTCAAGGGAGTGGAGTAAAAGTACAAATGGTACCACCACAGTGTAAAAATACTCTGTATTAGTAATAGTCCTGCATTCAAAATGTTACTTATCCTTAGTTGTATTTTTTTAAGGATTAGCATCAAAAGATACTTTAAGTAATATAATCATATTATTGGATTGTAATGTCCAGTGCATTATTGTGAACATCACATTTAATGTGGCAGCTGTAGAGCAATTTTAACTATCTTATATGCTTATAATTTGAAGTACTGCTGGGTCTTATGATTATACTGTCATTTGTTTGATTGATTGATTTGATTTTTCCCGGTAAAGTAAGTTGATAAAGTAACTAAAATTATAAAATAAATCTAGTGGAGTAAAAAGTACAATATTTGCATCAAAAATGTAGTGAAATTGAAGTATGAAGTAGCAGAAATTGGAAATACTCAAAGTATGCATACCTCAACTGTAGTTAAGGACAGTACTTGAGTAAATATACTTACTTACCATTTGTCATTGTAGATGCAATAAATAAGCTAGAGGCATAAAGAATGTATCAGTTTAATAAATTTATATTAGTGGTCAGCATGAAGGATTCAGAACCATGGACAGCTCCACAAAGCGCTACTGTTTTTTTACAGGAAGGAAACTTGATTTGTTCTGTATCCAACAGAAAGCAAGGACAGTAGTAGTGTACAAATGGAGAAATGAACACAGGAGAGGAAGAAAACAGGAAGACTATTTAGTTTTTAAGGGGTAATAAACACAACATAAGTCAAGGAAAAAACAAGATTTAAAGGAACGGGGATGGGAAAAGGGTTCTGCACCATGGATAGCTCCAAATGGCATCACACTTGTTGTTATTTGTGAGAGCAGAGAGAAGAAGAAAAATGATAAAAGGAAAGGGGAAATATTTGTGGGAACATAGAAAGTTTGTTTAAAATTCAGTACCACGGATAATACAAAAAAGTGAACACAAAAGGCTGAAAGAAAAAATGCTAAATACCGCTGTATACAGTATATATTATTCACTGTCACTTGTAATCATGCATTGTCAAATCTTTAATAATTAATGTATACAAAAATAACTGTCACACACTGACCTGACCACAATGATCTATCAAACCCAGCAGTAATGCGGTCGATGTACCGATCCGTCGTGGTGAAGAAGGAGCTGAGCTGTAAGGCGAAGCTCTCGATTTACTGGTCAATCTACGTTCCAACTCTGACCTATGGTCATGAACGAAAGGGCAAGATCCTGGATACAGGCGGCCGAAATGAGCTTTCTCCGCAGGGTGGCCTGGCGCACCCTTAGAGATAGGGTGAGGAGCTCAGTCACCCAGGAGGAGCTCAGAGTAGAACCGCTCCTCCTCCACATCGAGAGGAGCCAGCTGAGGTGGCTCGGGCATCTGTTTTGGATACCTCCTGGACGCCTTCCTAGGGAGGTGTTCCGGGCATGTCCCACCGGGAGGAGGCCCCGGGGAAGACCCAGGACACGCTGGAGGGACTATGTCTCTTAGCTGGCCTGGGAATGCCTTGGCATCCCCCTGGAGGAGCTGGAGGAAGTGTCTGGAGAGAGGGAAGTCTGGGTGTCTTTGCTTAGACTGCTGCCCCTGCGACCCGGTTCTGGATAAGCGGAGGAAATTGGATGGATGAATGGATGGTTAGATATATTTTAGTGAACAGCAGCAAACTAACTGTAAGCTGGTTGCAATAAGTAAAGCTGGCATGTGGGTGTGTGTTTACTGATTGCATGTGAGCACACACCTAGACAAAAGGACCATAATTTGTATGTGTGTGTGTGTGTGTGTTCTGTCCTGATAAAGCAAAGGGTGTGTTGTAGTGCCTTGTAGTTTCACTTTTCTACAGGCCTTTGAGGAAGTTATCCAGAACTGTACAGGAAAGGAAACTGTATAATGTATAGTAGTCATACATTTTTGAGTAAGAAATATAAAAAAATAATCTTATGGTTGAATGAATACTTTGGTTTGTGTTTATTGATTTTTTTTTTCATTGATTAGGACCTGCGATATGTTATATGCAGCCTATATTCCAGTGTCACTGGGCCAGATGTACGTACATTCACAGGTATAGTACATACAGTAGCTCAATGTATGTGGATGCCCCAAGCATTACAACAATGTATAAAAACAGCATTAATCTGCTGCTCAGACAACCTCCACCTGCAAGAGTTGTACAAGATTTTAGAGCTGGTTTGCAGAGAGTATTACCCATTAAGCCACAGCACTAGTGAGCTTTGGAGCTGGTGTTGGGCAGTAACCTTGCTAGGTCTCACTCAGTTCCAAAGGTGTTGGATAGGGCTGAGGTTAGGGATCTAGTATGTGTGCCAATGAAGCACTTCTGCACCAAACTGGGAAAACTATTTCTTTATGGGCCTGGGTTTGTACATTTTCATGTGGAAATATGAAAGGACCTTTGCCTAACTGTTGTCATAATGTTGTTGTCTAATATAATAATGTATGCTGTAACTCAGAAAGTTCACATAACTGGAACTATAGAGGCCCAAATCATGAAAAATAGCCCCACACCAAAAGCACACAAAACTGCATGGACAAGAATGTCCACATACTTTTGGCACTATACTATAGTATAAGTGTATTTGCCAAATGACAAACTATTCCTTTAACTGTCAATAGGAACCACAATAGATTTAGGCCTAGTGTGTTTGCTTATTATCTAACAGGAGTTATAGCACAGGGGAGCTGATTACAGTTTGCTGTCATGCTCAAGCGTGCCTAATCTAGAATGGATAGATAGAAATGGCCATTGTGGGGATGTAAATGATCTATATTTACAGAGGGAGAGGGAGAGAACAAGACACTGAGACAGAAAGTCAACAAGGCAGAAAGAGCTAGAGAATGGTTTAAAATGGCCTTACTGCTGGTGCTGCTGATAAGCACAAAGGGCATATTAACGTCAGGTTGTTTTGCCTATTAAGGCATATGGGATGACATTTCTTCCTCCAAACAAACAAGAACATCAGCTCAGTCATTGCTTTTCCTCTTAAGACCCTTTGCTTGCAGCATGGGTGTTAGTGTTATCTGCCGGTGCAGAGAGTTGATTTAGTGATGGCTGCTATTCACAGGCTGTTGCTGGGATATTGTTATGGTGCCCTCCTCATGGCCTTCAACTTGACACTGAACCTCGTAATTGATTTACTCAAGACTGCCCATCCCTATCTCCTGACTACAGTGTGTGTGGAAACTTGTGGGTGAATGACCATTAACCATTAATCTTGGCAGTAGAGTTTTCTTTCTGACCTCAGGTGTGTTGTTATTTCTGACAGCTCTGGTGCACATGCTACATTAGCAGTGGCTCACTGTTTTTGTGTGTATGTGCTGTGCAGTATATAAACATGACTACATTTTGTGTGCGCTGTGTGTAGAATTATACAGTATGTCCAATGGAAACTACTCCCGCATCAGACTATACACATTTTGGTTTTTCCTTTCTTTGCTGTGTCACTCATCATTCATTAATCTTGTTTCAACAGCCAACCTGGTCTTCACTTCTTTCTCATTCCAGCTGACCCATACTGTAACTTTCATAAGGTGGATTTACTCATAATTTATCATAATCCAGTATGGCCCAAGTAAGGACACATATGCATTATAAACACTGCAGAAACTCACACAACATAAATCAATACAATGTCTCAGTACATCAGAGACATTACCTGAACCTTCATCATCTCTCTGACCCAGTATCACACCAACAGAATATTGTGTGCAGATGCACCATAAGAAACTACTGCAGTTTAGAAAATCACTGGCTGGTCTCTTTAACTTCTATGTCAAACTCCTTTTTCCTTCGCAGTACTCATCTTGAATGGATTCTGCCCTTCTTACCTTTGACAGATTATACTAATTAAATTTTTGCATGAAAGGAACTTAAATCTGAAGAATAAATTTAAATGAAAGTGACAAATGCTTTCATTTTCTGTAGAGACTTGGGGACTCAGAGCTATGAAAGTGACCCAAGCAGTTTTGTACGTTGCTGTATAGACTCATTACTTGCTAGAAGCACACATACTCTTCTTCTATTGCTGTCCCCTAAAATGGGCACTAGAGAACATACTGTGGTACACCAGAGTCCTCATGAGTAACAGTAATTACAGTTTTTAATCTTTCTTCTTCTGCTGTGTGTATGATTGAGTGCCCATCACTTAAAAAAAGCAACTGGAGTGAAAATTTGAAGGACTTTGTAGCAACTGTAAATAATGTGGCTCCACCCACACATGTTGGTTGTCATTGCTCATGGAGACTTGACACTCACATTCATTTCCTGGGGACTTAACATAATCTTAACCTAGCCCTAACATTACATTAATATGTAATAGATAGCTATAGCAAGCATTGTTTTACCCATCGCAAGTGTTAACAGATGTAAGAAAGATGTTAGATGAGGGCATGCCAAAATTCATCTAGTTTCCACTACAAACCAACATAAGCCTATTTGAAGAGGAGTTTGTGTTCTGCTCATGGGCAGGTAGAGATCAGGGTTCATCTGTCTCCCCTCCAGATAAACTGCAAAAAACCAGTGATACATCACCCACCTCAGTCATTCTATCTTGTTCTCCCACCCATCCTAAATGCAGTCTGCGACTCTATTGTCTCTCAGTCTGTCCATCTGCAGAACCACTCCTTAAACAGTAATCCACTACCGGATTAATAACAGATGAGGAGTGAGAGCATAGAGGTGATGGAGAAACAAGGATGTTCAGTGGAGTCCAGTCAGGACCTTGTGGACATGAAGGGTGTAAATGTATCTTGAGCCAGTGTCACCTGTCACAGGACCATTAGTTAGTCATTTAGACTTGTAATGGAGTGAGCTACAGCCAGACATAGAGAACCGACCAAACAAAGCCAAGTCGCTCAGTCAGAGAAGTTTGTTGCTGATCAGTTTTTGTAACTAGAGTCGCTAAATAGAGTGATCAAAACAACCACTGAGACCATGGCATTACATAAATTCATGCAGATGCATAAAAGAGTGAAAAATATTCTCTGTTGTATTTTGGGATTTTCAGGGACACGTGAAGGATCATATTTAGAATCATTTATATAATAATGATTTTATCTGAATAGCATTTTATCAGTGTTAAATGAAATACAAGACAGAAATGTCTGCAGTAATTTACAGTCTCTTAGAGAACAGACATAAAATCAGTCTGTATGGGATCTCTAAAAACAAATGTAAAGCACTAGAAATCAAACAAAGTTGGCACATGACAACAAGATAAAAGAGATTATTAAAAACAAACTACATCTACTGCTACCATGACAATGCTTTATACTGTATAGGACATGTAATTTCCTAACTTTTTGATGGTCACTTATTTCTTTATCTGTTATAATGTACTAAAACCTAATGTATTGAAATAGTCTAATGATAGATATAATATAATATTCCATTAACTATTGTACTTGCCATCAAATATCTTGCATATAATGAAAAGTTAATATTTCATTTCAAGTTTGCAGATGATGGATGTTTCCAAACTTTATAGTTGCATCAAAGCTTAAATTAATAATGTTTCACATTTCACTCTGGACTGGGGGCACGGTATGTACTTTTCATGTTATCTATCACATTCTCTTGGTGGTAATCCATAGTCCAAAACCTTTCAGTCTGAAAGTAATATTATTTGGAAATCAATAGTTTAAGGAAGTGGTGAAGATCATATTCACACACTTTCCTGTTATTTTTCTCTTCTGTCTTTGAGAAAATGTCACCCCAGCAAGGTTTTAAATAGATATTTATGACTTTCTTTATATTCTTTATATTTTAACCCCTAAAAATCCTTATGGTTTTACACAGCTAGTACTGACTGCTCAAGTTGCTTTACATACTCTTCCTAGTCTATAAAGAACATTAGGTTTCTAACACTCATGTAACAACCAAATGATATGGACACTGGGCTTGTAAAGTCTTTCTTTAGATTGAATTACAAATCGTTGACATCTGATGTTCAGGTGACCGCTGTTTGTCCTTCTGGCTGTCATTGGCTGGTGATACTGAGGCCCCTCATGACACTTAAGACACTCTTGCTGAAGGGTGAAGTGTATCAGTGACACCTTGGCAAGTGAACCAGAGTACAGTCAAGACCCTGGCCTGTTAGAAGTGGTTAATCAGTCTCACTGTTAGATGCTCCTGTCTCATACCAGTATACAAAAAAAATCTCCTTCTGGAAGAAGATTTACTTCCATTTGTTTATTAAAAAATTGTGTTATAAATACAGCATTGCATATTTTCTTTATTTCTTTGTTACAAAATGTTCTCAGTCAGCCATTTGAGCTCAATAATGTATATTCCAATTACCGTTGTAGTTTTGGTCATAAAGTTGCACAATGCTGGTCCTCAACTTGCAAATACATTCCCATAATGTTTCAGTGAAAGTATCTTTTTTGAGGTGATATAATACTGTGATAAGTGTTCAACAGGTATTTGATGTCTAGTGTAAAACTGGGGTAAGGATTAACATAGCTACTTTAAAAAAAATAGTAAATTCAAACAACAAATAATGGACTGGAGCACATTTTTTTCAGAACAAAGTCATATAATATGTATATTTACAGTACATAGTGATTAGTCAGCCAGGATGTCTCTCTGTAAACCTCAGCGCTGTCTTCAAGTGACAAAGTTAGAGATACTATTTATGTTTGGCAGGCAGGACAGAAGCACTACCTACCATCCATCAGGAATTAGACTTCACTTCTAGCCAAAGTCAGGGAGAACTTTCCATGGCAAACTGCTGCTGTTCTGCTCTGCACCCAGGGCAGTGGGATGTTGCGGAGATGGATGACCAGAGGCTAGTGAGCTCGCTTCTCACTTATTCAATAATTAATGCATTTGTAGCTTCTGATAGATGTGTGATGTGCTCCAAGACTGTGTGTGATGAAGGAGGGTAGTTAGGAAAAGTTTCTAAAGTACTGTGGTTAAGTATGTGATTATTTCCATTCTTTTCTTACTTTATACTTTGAGTCCACTATATTCCATAAACTGATACAAATTTATATAGCCGTTCTTTTTTTTCCTGCCTCAATAATCATCTAACAGCATCATAGATTTATCTTGTGACCCTTTGGAGGGCCACCTACCCCAGGTTAGGAACCACTTAATTACTAAGCTGTATATAAAACCACCTTGAACAGACAGCAGTTTAACATATGAATTCATCAGTATGAGCACTATTATATAAAATGCTAGTCACAGGATGCATTTTTCTTATTTTACTAGTGATAATACTTACATGCTTTTACTTAAATCTGGATTTTGAAAGACAGATTTTTAGTTTTAGTAGTATTTTTACATCATTTTATTGTTGTTTAAGTAAAAGAGCTGCATACTTCTTCCACAACTGCTACCAGATAACGAGCTGACCAAGCTCAGTACATCTCAGGACTTGTAGAAATGATCAGAGACACATGCACTTGTTTAGGGTGAAAACTTAAGCATTTTTAGATGTGTGTTTGTTTGCTGGTGTTGGAATGTCAGTTTATGGAAACAAATGCATTAGAGAGGCCAGTTAATGTATCTACAGGAGGACCAACAACAATTATCCCTACTTGTGTCCTTGAGCACAACGCCCGATCTCCAGCCAATGCTGTTCCCTTCTTATGCAGAGACAATGTTAAAGAAAAATGTCCCTATGGAGAGCCGTAAAAGATCACATTACATTGCAGGAAGGGATAAGTGATGAATGAGAAGCATGAGCTGCATAGGGGAAAATGCCTATATCATCCATCCACATTGCACCACAGTGCTGAAAATACATGTGCCATTACAGGGTGAGAACAGAGTGGAATATTTGCAAAGGAACAGAATTGTGGATAAATGGACAAGGCAGATGAGGAGATTATCTTACATTTATTATGGTGGAGCAAATTAAACAGTGGAGGTCATTATTATTATCTTGAGAGAAGAAAGAGAGGGATCTATTATTAGCTTTTACCCCTGTGGTGGGTTGACAAGATAGATATACAGTTTTATGTGCGCCTGTTTAAGAACCCCAAGCCTGACTCTGCCAGATTGCTGCTTCACATCACATGTACACAAAGTAGAAAAATATATCTTTCTCCTCATATGATTATTGGATTATCAGATGCACATTTAATACATTTGTGAAAAGAAGAGTTAAAGGCCTTTTTTCTGCACTTAATATTTTGTACTCAGAGGGCAGAGGGGAATGCTGAAGCCACAGAATATAAACTAAGGAAGTAAATAAATTCCCCCCAGGGCGACTTTCTCCTCAGTAGCTTTTATTTGTTTTTTCAGGTTCAAAGTATGTCGTTATTGTTCCCCGGAGTAGCATGAATAATGTCAGCATTATTCGGCTTTCATATATGAGTACAGATTTGAAATTAAAACTAAGCAAAATTAAAAACTCATGCAGATATACTGTACATGCACATGTAAATAGGAGCTAAAATTTGTCTCAATCAATCCAGCTCATATAAAAAAGCTACAACTTTCAGTGTTCAGCATTTTAGCCTGCTAGCAAATGCTAATTAGCACAATAAACAAAGTGCTGGGTTAATGGGAATATCAGATTTGGAGGTATTTTGTTATTAACCTCTGTACAGGACAGATTGAAATTTTGACCTGATGATTTTGCTTTATCAGAATTAAGAATCACGAATGTCATTAAAATTACATAATGTTATTAATAACAGTGATTTTAAAGACAGACAATTACAAAGATAATCAAAAAGTATTTACACACACAAAACTATTATAAATTAGGCTACTGAAAAATCAACAAATACAGTAAAAGAAAAAAAGATTTTTTTTTTTATAGTTTTATAGTTTATTTTTTCCGGATGGGGACATGAATGTGCATACAGAGATTAAAGGTATTAAAAACTTTGATCAAAATCAGTGAATCACCAAAGCTGATACAGTAGGATTCATTATTTAATTTCTGCACAAGTTTTAAGATTATTTTACCCCTGACCAAAGTGGTAGACCAATAATATCTAACTAATTAACATGACTGATGTCACAAAAAAAATCCCAGATGACCAGAGAACCAATCAAACCCTGACACTGTGTGCACCTGTGTTCCAGCAAGGTGAGCAGACTGTTTTAGGAGAGTGCTGGTGGGTCTGCTGGCCTAGCTGGCCCTCACCTTGTCCAGTGGTGTACATCTGTCATGCACACACACCCCTCTCTCCGCAGCTGAAATTACACCAGCCCTCAAAGACATGGCTCATGATTCTCAACCCACAAGCCCTTTTTGTCTTTCTAACCCTGATGCGGATGCTGAAATTGTAGCCTGCAAGTGCAAGCAAAAAAAGTTTCTATTTTTACTCCAAAAGAATTTGAGAATAACAATCTTCAGTGACTATGATTTACTCTCATTAATTTGCATAATAGTTGGTAATAACCATGCCTGTGTGAGAAAGTGATGGGGATTTGATTTTTGCATGAGTACTAGGCACATTACCATCATCTGCATCATGTATTAGATGTCTGGTGTGAAGGGAGGAACTGAAAGATAGACTATAGGAGACTGACTGAAGGAACAAACCTGCTTTAAGGCTGATGGAGAGCATGAGAGCTTCAGGGGGTCAGGACTCATGTAACTATCCAGGTGGGAGGAAAATGGAAAGATGGGATATTTTGTCCAATAATCACCTTTATTTGGCCAAGTATGTCACACACAAGGAATTTGTTTCTGGTACAGAACCAAGGCGGCCAACTCAACTGATGGCAACTTGAAGGTTCAGTGTCTTGCCCAAGGACACTTTGGCACGTGGACTGTAGGCACCGAGATTCGAACCTTCAACTCTCCGGTTGGGAGATGACTGCTCTACCCACTGAATCACAGTCACCCCACTAAAGGTCAACATGATACTCTCTAAAACAGTCTGCATGAAAAAAGTGATGCCATGAATGATGGCTGAATGGTGAAAGGGAGGTCCTTGGTATGATTCATTTGTAAGTACCAAAATACAAAGATATTGTGATAACAAACCAAACAACAGTAACAGCAACTCAAAACTATTGAAGCAGCAGGAGATCTGGGCATTTACCAGGCATGGAGGTTTTAATTTTTATGGTTTGTGGACTTGCTTCCTGTTTTGTGCTTTTATTTTGGTTAGCTTCCTGTCTTGTGTCCCCTCACCGGCCCAGCTTTACCCCAGTTCACAATCACCATTCATTGTTTCCACATGCTGCTCGTTATCTTCTGTTCACCTGCCTATATATACTCCTTCCTTCCCCTTAGTTTCTTGCTGGTTTGTTTTGTCCCTATCCCTCATTGCCCCTGCTGTCTGTTCTCTCAGCTCACTACTCCTGCTTCTCTGCCTTGTAAGTTCAGTACCTGTCTCTCGTTTGTTCCTGATTTGTTTAATCTGTTTCATTTTTGTCTGAGTTTTTCCAATCAGCAGTACTTTGGTTTATCTCACTGGTTTGGTTTTCATTTTTGTACCCAGCTCCCTGACCTAGTTTTGTACTTCTTGTTTTACTATGTCAGGTGGAGCCTTGTATTTTGCTCCCGTATCAGAATCAGAATCAGCTTTATTGGCCAGGTGTGTTGGACACACGAGGAATTTGACTCTGGTACAGCAGCTCTCAATATGTATTTACATATCCTTATGTAGGGCAAGTAAACAATACAAGTCTGAGAGAACAAAGTAAAGAAGGAATGTGCAATAGGAAATAAAATAAAGTACTTATAAATGGAGACCTGTATGTGTATCTGTTTCTTGCTTTTGGTTACATTAAAATCCTATCGAGCTTTGGCTTGTGTCTGCATATTTGGGTCCTTCCTGTGCCTGAGACTTGACACCAAGAAGAAAAGGTCAGCTGACAGCTATGTGAGGTTGTACATAAGCAAGAAACTGCTTTGAGCCAGCTGCTAATAGGAGCATGCTAACATGCTCACAAAGACAAGTTTTAAAATCTCACCAAAATGAAAAGTGGAAGTACAAAATTGCTGGAATACTTTAAGTTTTGATTTAGGATGCTGGAGCAATTCAGTTTCTTTGCCTCCCAGGCTCTAATATTTCTGCAGATAGTTTCACGTTGCTGTTGTAATGAAATAATGGTATGAAATAATGACTAAGGATTTACATAATAACATTTACACAAGTGCTGTACTAGTGTACAGTTCTGAGGTACTTGTACTAAACTTAAGTATTTCCAGTTTATGCAACTTTGTACTTCTACTCCACTACAATTCAGAGGGAAACTCACCTTTTACTCCACCACATTTGATAATTTTAGCTGTGTTTTGGAATCAGATTAGTCAACAACTAATTATGCATTGTTATGAATTATGCTACCCAGCAGTATATAAAGTAGTAAAACTTTGACCGGCTGCATTAATGTATATATTAATGCAGCAATAATTATAATCCAATTATATAATACATTTTTTGAAATGAGTCTTTTCTGCAAAAGTATTTTTACTTGTACTGTAAGTACAAATTGTATTTTGACAAGTTATGAATGGATGACTTTTGCCATCCCTGGTAGGCTAGTGGTTAAGGGGCAGCGCTCTCGCCGCTGCGACCCGGGTTCGAATCAGGGTTGCGTCAGGAAGAGCATCCGGCGTAAAACACATGCCAAATGTCAACATGCGCGTTGTCAGTGTGACGATTCACTGTGGCAACCCCTAAAACGGGAAAAGCTGGAAGTGACTTTCTTTCATGAATGGATGACTTTTAATAGCAGTGTCTTTCTTCACTGTAGTATTTTAGATCAAGGAAAAGATCCGAGTACATGTTCCACCACTGACTGATAGTATTGCCAAATGTTTAAAACATGTACCAGGTGAAGCCTTCACAGTCAGTGTGTTGGTCTTCTCTTTCACTTGACCATTTGAGCCACTCCTTCAGACTGAAGGTCAGTTTATTGTTATGGTTACGGCTGTGTATAATTCATGTAGGGACGGTTCTAATGTTGATGACCAACAGCTTACAGGAGACATGCTGAGTCAGGCAAACCCAGCTGTTTGTAACACTGCCGGTCCGTGTCACAGATACTGTCGCATGACTTCTTATAGAATACACGTGATGGCTTTTTGTTTGCCATCTGGCCAGTTTTGACTGCATTATGTATAGCAAGACATCTGATAAGCCACTGGAAATGGCCTCAAATGGCACCAGACAGTCAAATAAGAAACCTGTGATCTGATATGGGAGCAGCGAGGAGAGGTCTAGAGAGCTTCTCATGCTAGCTGTGCTGCTTTTTCTTCCTTGTCCCTCCCTGCTTTTTTTTTTTTTTAACTCAGGTGGCTCCTTTTGAACATAAGCTCACATTCTCTCCCTCAGCTCCTTACTGGTAGATGAACACACCTGGCTTAGCTTACACATCCATAGATACACAAGGCATGTAAACACAAAGACAACAAAGGAAACCAAGCTAATCAATGTTATTCCTCTGGTAAAAAGATCACTGAGAATGTATGTTATATTGGATTTTTAACATTTAAATACTGTAGCTTTCACTAAATTTACTATGATGTTATCACTAGCTCTACATTTGGGAGTGTTAAGCTGAATTAATGAATCTCCTATTGTGTACAGCTTCACTTTACAATGTCTATGTAGGCAATATTATTTGTGGCTCTGCATTTGTAGTTTAAGTTGCATCAATGACTACTTTAGCTTTATAGCACAGCACCTTGAACTATATTTGGTATAGTTTTGGCAAAGAACATGTATTGAACATGGAATGGTTTAACCATCAGTCTACTGGATCGAAAAAATGTACATAAAGTTACAAATATACAGTATTTATAATACAAAATAAGAATTTTTGAAGGTATACATTTCTGTTTGCAGCACTGATTCTCAGTTTTGCCTTTGACATTATACTGCATGTTTTTTTTTAGAAGGTGGTTTCAGATTTTGGCTAATTGCAATGATTTGGTAATTAGTTGGTAAATAAAATAAACTTATTATAATACATTATTGTAAATATGTTTTAGCCTTATTGTGATCTGAATATTTTGGGGTTTGAACTGTTGAACAAAACAAGACATTACTGATGTTACCTTGGCTCTACTGTGATGAGCATTTTTCTGTGTTTTCTGATGTTGTTATAGGCCAAATAATTAACTGAGAAAATAATCAGCAGATTAATAGTTGATGAAAATAACTGTCTTTGAATGATATCAACACAAAAATTTATGACAGAGCAAAGTTACACTAGAATCTGTGATATTCGACTCAAAGCTAAGATGAGTTTCGATGACTTTACTGTTTTGGGCCTGGACCTGCAGCAACCTCGTGACCAAAATGATCAGCAGGGACCTGCCCTGTGGAGCCTTTGGGATTCAGCTGACATCACCTGCTGCAACTGAGCTTTTTTTGTCTTGACCTTGAATTTCTGTATGGCTGTTCCAGATCTGAATAACTGGCTGCCCTTCAGATACTGGTTATGTAAAACTGACAGAAGCCTCAAGAGTTCTGACTGTGATTGAGTTTAACCATCTTTGCTCAACATGAGCTTTACCTGTTCTCTGAAACCAACAGCACAGCTAGGCAACTTTGACCCTTTATTTTTTGTGTGATTAACAGGCACGCTAGCATTTATCCCTAACATACCACTTGCGTAGATTGTAATGGGAAAAAACACAATACCTTGACATGATGCTTTATAGGACTGGTTCATATAGACATTTAAACTGAAGGTATAGAGGCACTGGAGGACAAGGGGTGTGTTCTGTACAGTATGTGCAAGTGTCACAGCTCCATCTTGCTTTCTGACTATTCCAGCATGAAATTGAAACTTGTCAGTGAATAACTGCTGCCCCCTAAAGGTCAAAAGGCTACAGTGCCTACACATTATTGTATGTGTATGTAGTAGCTGAGGGTATTTGTAGAATTTATAGACTGATTAACTTGCTACAGTGTAAATCATTCCTATCATCATTGCATGAAACATGCACACATTTACCTCAGTTTTGCATAAAGAAATACATGTAACCTAAAGTACCTGGTGTCACTGCACGACCACTGAAGCATGAAATTGAAATTATTGGTGGATACGTTGTGACAGAATGAGGTCAGAGGGTCATAATGAACTGCATGTATACCTGAGGTCGCATTTCACCTCAAACACTATGCTTACACTATAATGCTTAACAGTATAAAACTACCTGTGTATATGGCACGTCCAGAGTAATAGAAAATCTTAAAGCACACAATCACATATTTTGACACTTTTATTCATTTTTGCTGAGTGCAAAACTGTAATCATATTGTGATTTTTTTAAGGCAGTTCTCCATGGCTTGCAGCTCCTGTAATTCATGGCAGCAAGGACCGCGGTGGAGGCAGAGGAGTCGTCTGACCTTGGGGATGACAGAGAGGGCCGGGCCTCTGGCACCACTGGGAGAAGGTGAGCAGAGTTGTTATTTTTACTACCATCCATCAATCCATCCATTATCTATACTGCTTATTCCTGAATAGGGTTGTGGGGGGGCTGGAGCCAGTCCCAGCTGACATTGGGCGAGAGGCAGGGTCCACCCTGGACAGGTTGCCAGTCTATCACAGGGCTGATACATAGACAAACAACCACCACACACCCACGCTCACTCCTACGGGCAATTTAGAGCCACCAGTCAACCTAAGCTGCAAGTCTTTGGACTATGGGAGGAAGCTGGAGCACCTGGAGACAACCCACGCAGGCACAGAGAGAACATGCAAACTCCACACAGAAAGGCCCCCGGTCGGTCGAAGGTGCTCGCCACCACTTTCTACTAACTAACAATGTCAGTCAAAATGATGAAGCAGTCAAAGTTATCAGATTGTAAATTTATAGACTCGTGTGTAGCTTTTCATCTTATTAAACTAAGTGTCTCATGTTTAGACAGTTACTTGTGACTACACATTAAAAATCAGACAGTGGGAAACAGAGTGTCCCCCACAAAATTCCTCGCTGTCTGCACAACTCACTCACCCATTGAAATGTAGCTGAGCTAATTTGAAGAGCTGTTGACCCAGTTCAATACTGTCTTCTCCATACTGGGAACCAATAGCTATGACACTTCGCTCCAGGTGTGAGGCTGCATTATTCCAGTCACCTACAGGAACAGCAGAGAGGAAACAAAGCAGCAAGAAGACAAAAAAAAATCATACTGTGCTATAATCTGATATTGTATTCTTGTTTTAGCTACTATATCTGAAATGTATTTAAGCATTTTAGCTGACTATCCCAACACCATGTGGCCAGTTGTGGTATGAAAGGTTCATCTGTTCCTTCTTAATGGTCTTCTCTGCTGTTTGATAGACAGTATTTTGTTGAGTATTTCTGCTCACCAGCACTTTACACATACAGTATGCTAAGCCTTAAAAACCCCCAGAGTGCACTGTGGTTTTTAGAACCACAGTGCACTCTAGAAGCATGTGTTAACTTAACCAATCAATAAGGAGATGCATTAAAGGTAAAGTGCATCAGAACCAGTCAGCTAAAACTTCCATTAACATGCCTTTTATTTTTTAAGAAAGCTTAATATGATCAAGGAATCGAACATTTTCTTAGTTTAAATGGTTTAAATCCCATTGTATATTTGTTGAAAGAATATCGGTGTCATTTTTGGTCATATTATGGACTTTTTATTCTTCTATATGTTAAATATTTTATTTATATTAATGTTTTACACATTGCTCTTGTCCATAAAAAGAGATGCGTAACTGAAAAACAGCTTTTATTGCACCTGAATAGAGACTTACTCTTAAATCTATGCAGATTGATAGACATCCCAATGTTCAATAGAGATGCATGTTTACCATTAATGAGCTTGTCAAACCTTTGGTTGGGACCATCATGGGCACTCAGGACAGCACAGGAAACAATGTGTATTAACCACACATGTACAGTACATACTAAATCTCCTCTCACCCCTTGTAGCATATGCTCTGGCTATGGCATCAGCCAACTCCCCTTGTAGAGGGTGTGTCTCTGCCAGGATCAATCCAGACTGACTGTAAACCCTTTTCAGCAGTCTCAGAGCCTTATCTGAGGGAAGGCAGAGCAGAGGAATAACATGAAGATCTAACAAAGACCTTCTGAACAAATGACTATGATGCATTACTCAATCTGCAAACTGTGTCAGCATTTGAAGTATGGTACATTTTCTTACCTGGCCCCTCTGTCTCCATGAGATCCACAGCTTTCTCCAGTTTGACCCTGACCTCCTGCAGCCTGTGGCTCACTTCAGATGAAGACATACGATGACCACAGGATGACTGTGAACATAAAAATCCTGTTCCTCTGTCCTCAGTGCTTTTCTGAAAGTCAGGAAAGAATGCCTCAAATTATTACAGTGGAAGCGTCAACAGTAGTAAGGTACATCTCAAAAGAGGAATTATCCATGTATATTTATAACACTAATTCACACATACTTTGAGAGATCCTTTGCACTTGCCACATAGAAGGCCAGAGTCGTGTCGGCTATCTCCAGCAACCGGCTGCTGCAGTTGGCCCTCTGTACCCTCAGCCTCCTCCTGGGCCAGTGTGCAGGCTTCACACTGACATAAGAAATAATACTGTTCCTGCAGGAGACGCTGGCGTTCTTGAGAGGCCATCCTACTGCTGTGAGGACCTGAAGAGACAAGAGGTTGGTTATAGCAGCATAATCTATAGATAAATCAAGATGAACAAAATGACAAGATGGAGAGAGAAACAGATTTCAATAGAGGCTGCTGCAATGCTTCATATTCCCTTGATAATATTACAAATATTTTAGGGATAATTATTTGTTCTTTGACAAATTTTTTTAACAAAAAGAATCACTGAACATACCTAAAAACATTCTTTGTTCATTTCCTGGGTGATATCTAGTCTCGTGCAAGAGTATAAATAAGTTATGTTTTAACAACATAACAAAACAGTTGTATGGTTGACACTGTACCTGCAAGGTTCTCTTTTGCCTTGCACTACTGTCTCTCGAAATCTTAATCTTCTTTTGCATCCACTGTTCTGAAAAGTAAAGTGATCGTAGTTCAAATATTCATAATCCTGTTCTTACCATAGCAGTGCACGATCTCTTGTCCAACAGTGATATTTTTGGATGCTCTGACAGTTATAGTGACTCTGCGGGCTGTGCTTCTGCGCTCAGCTCGACTCTCAGTGACGTCTGGAGCCCAGTATGAGCCAGAAAGATGGGTACCAGTTCCAGTGTTAAACACCAGGCTGGTGTTGGGATAGCAGGAGTGATTCAGAAGACTGAGTGTTGGAAATATCGCCGTAGCAATGCAGATTTCCCTGCTGGACTGCACTGGTGAGTTTGCTGCTCCTGTGAGATGAGAAGAAAAAAAAAAACAGAAGGTAAAGGTCAGTACATGACTAATGGACATTTACAGAAGAAGATGCAGTTATTAAAACTGCCCCAATTCATCTATAGTAGATTGTACAGGCATGGACACAATTACAGGAGAGCTGAATCGATTAATCCATTAGTTGATTATCAGGGAATTTAATCAAAATCTTAGATAGTTTTAAAGCCAATTTTAAACAAAAATGTCCTGAAGTCACTGGATCTACAATGTTAAGGTTTCTAGTTTTCTGGTTTTAGGCCAAATGATGGGTTATTACAGAAAAGAATTGACAAAGTAACCAAAAATGAACATTATTTTTGTTGTTCTTGTGTAAACAAGAAGAACAAAAACTGGATTTTCACTCATTTTAAAAAGACATAGTCATGTAACTATGACCACATTACAGAGCTAAAAAATTGCCTTATCTTCTGAAAATATGTTTGGTTTTTGTTGTGCTGCCTGTGGAAGCATCTCTAGGTGTCACCCTTCTCTTTTTCTACCTGATTCACTAAAAATCTGCATTGAGTCACTGCTCAAGATTAAAAGGCAAACTGCTTTCATGTTTCTGGCATATTTCTTCTTGTGACAAAGCTATATTTGAAACACAGAAATAACATTTGTGAAATCTGTAAAAGAGTCACCTGTGTCTTGCAGTGTGAGGATTGCCTGGGCGTTGCACCTCAGCTGTAGGAAGTGCCTCAGAACTGCACTTCCCAGCAGCCACAGCTCCGAGCCCCAGCTTCCCTCCTCCTCTGTTGATTGGCTGTTTACTCCTGTGAGTCTACTGAGGGCCCAAGATGCAGGTGGAGGTCCTATTTTCCTGAGCTTTAGGTAGAGTGTTGCTATGGTAACAGCACACAGGAAACGCAGACCAGGACTGTGGTGATTCAGGTGGTGCAGCAAGTGAAACACACTAGAGTAAGAGTCACCGTAGTATGAAGTAGAAGGATCAGATTGGTTTATTTGACATGAAGAGGAATCACTGGACTCTCTGTTAAAATGGCCTGGCTTTGACTTCCTGTGCTGGTTACTGATTGGCTTCCTGGCCATTTGGATGTTTTTTAACCCTGCCTTTAGCGTTACCCTCAGAGCAAGGTGTGACATCACACCTAACACTATCAGATCTGCTCCCAGTGGACACTCCCAGTGGTGATGTTCCTCCCAGGCTTCCCGCTGACAGCCAGTTGAACAGTATCGGCTATAACTACATCCATCACATGGGACAGGATGCAGTGTTTCGGCCAGACACCTGTGACAGCGCCTGTGCTCTGTTCCAAACACTCCTCTCTCTGTGTCTAGCTCTGCTCCTTTCCCTTTCAGATCCTCCATTCCTGGAATGAGGACACAGCTGTATGGCCTGTCATTAAGGATCACCTCCCCAGCTGCCAATCTCTCTGCAGCCACCAGGTGTCGACCTTTCTCTGGGCTAAAGCCAACAGCAGCTTTAGGGCCGATTCCAAATGTGAAAGGTCCATCAGATGGTGCTTTTACTTTCTCTTGACCTTTATGGTTTTTTAAGGCAGGATTGTGATCTTCTTTTCCCTTCTGACTTGCAGAGAGATGGTTGCAGCACTGTATGCGACGCTCCTCTAGTTTGTGTAAAAGATGAGAGGGGTACCCACTCTTCAGGAATAATGGAGTGTGAGCCACTACAAAATCCAAGACTGTAAGCAACACATAAAGATGACTGACATTTTCTAACTTAAAAAGTCAACATTTTAGCTATAAATGTTGAAATCTAGAACTGAGTGCTATGTTGGGTCTTCCTTATAACAGTGTAGCCTGATTATGTAAAGTGCCCCGAGATGATTGTTGTTGTGAATTGGTGCTATACAAATGAAGTGAACCGAAATGAAATGAAACCTAAGCCAGAAGATACTGACCTGAGAAGACTGAGAAAGGAACATTAAAGTAATTTCAGTGGGACACTAAACAGTGCTGCGATGACCACCTAGAGCTACTACAACAGCAATTATAGATAAGCTGGAACAACTTGAAACTCATGCAAAAATAACTAGACATTTCAAACTTGATGAGTCAACCTAGTAAAGTCAATGTAAAGTAAACACCCTGACACATGATTATAAATGTACTTATTTGTGTGCACTTGCAATTAGCTATTTGCATATTTAGTATAAACAGTATGCTAAGCATGTGAGGATAATGTTTACATGTAATAAAAAAAAGATAATTTTCCTGCAGTCAAGAGTAGTTCAGACTGACCACACAATGATGACACAAACTGTGAAACCTCTACAAGCCCATTTTCCGACAGCAAATAAGGAAGCCGAACTGGTTTAATAACGCAAGTACAACAATGCCTCATTTCATTGTGGAAGATGGCACCATCTCACCTGGTAGTGCTGCAGATGGTAGAGCGCTGCAGACCTATTGGCGTAGCACAGAGACAGCTGCTCCGAACTTTGGGGAGCAAAACATACACCCTGTTTTGACAGGAGACAGAGAAGCTGGATGTGGATGCGTACTGATTATGACTGGGAGGCTTGTCGTGTTCAAGGCATATTGTTGTATAATCCCAAATGCAATTTTAGACTGCTGCTCTCAAAATAACTGTTTCAGCCCTTTTCTGTCAAATACATCAACTAGACAATTTAATAGAACAAAATAACACTTTCGTGACACCATAAATAATAAATCTAAAGCTAGGTGGTATTTTGATGAACTTTTAGGTCTATTCAATCTTTATACGGGATTGTTTCTGATTTGTGGCTAACACTCCTATTAAACCAGATAAGACTATTTTCACTTTACCTGGGAATAGTGTAAAGCGGCTGCAGTGTAGTCTTTGGTCTTGAAGCTGGAGTTACCCCTCTCCCTGCATTTGACTGCTTGCTCTGTGTCCTTCTGTACTAAGTATCCTGCAGAGACTGACTGCAGAACGTCCAGATCATCTTGACTGGGAAACGGATATAGACACCATTAAACAATACAGTGAAGAAACACTTTGTCATAACAGCCACACCAGGGGCCTGTTAACTGTCCCCTAGGATCATTATCAGCGAAGCCTGGTTTTACTGCCAAATAACATGGACAACATTGGACAAGTGACTAATAGATAAGTGCTTCAGTCAGCTAGTGCACTGTCCCCTCATTGTTGATCAAAACAGTAGCCTATGTTTTATTAGTTTAATGGCCCCAAGACCTTTAGTTGGATAATAAACTGTGGCCTTACACTAAACAGATGATTCGAATCCACTAGTACCAAACTACAGTCGTTGTATCGGGCTACTCACGTTGTCAGAGTTAGGGCACATTTAAAAACATCATCAATGTCGAGCAGGGATGTAAAACGCTCCTTTAACTCGAGGTCGAGTCCGGCCCATTTCTGTGTAACGTGATCTTGCCACTGGACGCACGGAAGATCCATCCTGAGGTACCACGAAACCTCGTGTGCACCGGACAGAAGTTCTGGATTTATTTCGGGTCCGCTTCGCTCCTCTTTGCAGCACAGTACAGATGTTAAGTTGGCGCTAGTCACAAAGTGAGTTTTCGACATGAACCTTCACAATAAAATCGGTACCGTCTAAACCTATGTGGACCCCAAATATGGATGAGGACAAAACGTTCTTTTTAAGGCTAACAAACCTAATAAAACCGATTGGATTATCTCTAAAAAGCTGTTTCATAGGAGAGCAACTATTATTGAAATTACTTAATGAATACCATAATTCTAAATAATGATTAATTATTTAACCATTTGCCTTATATGTGTGTAACATAGGTTACAGTTTACATTAAAAAGAAATGATAGCCATTTGAGTTTACAGTAATGTGAGTTCTCATTAAATTGCTTTGATAATGTGATGTAGCACAACAATCTAGTCCTTGTATACCTTTTACATAATGTATGTGGGGCCCCTTCCCGTTTGAGCTACATCCATTGTTGTGCTGGTGCAAATAAAATCATGCATCTGTAGTAGGTATTAGGATTAACTACTGTATTTTATGACATCATACCTTTTGTCTTTATTTTCTTTTTTCTTTTTTTAGTTCTTTATTATGCATGTGTCCTTAGTATCAGGAAAAGGCAGGAAGCCATCTGGCCCCAGTGTAAAAAACTACTATAAGCATATTTTATAATAAAAGACAACAGCTTAATAAGCTGAAATAGATTTTTATATGTGATTTAAATTGACTTCCAACCCTTCCAACAAGTATTAGCCCAGTCTGTTGTAACTGCAAGTTTTTGAGACCTAAAGGAACAATCCATAAATGGGCAAATCCAGTTATAAAACAGAGAGTGCAGGATTAGTACCTGCTGGCCCATTATACTAAAAAGAGCCAGAATATAATAATATTTTGAATATGAGAAATCTAACTATTTATTATGACACCATTTGTTGCTAATCACACAACATTTTAAAATGACAGATAAAAACAAACATTTAATTATAGACTTTTTAAGGGCCATTTCCATGGTGGGGCCCTGGGTGCTTAGTTTTACCATCACCTCAATAACTACACCCTGCTTGTACTAGTTATACCTTTAAATATACTGTTATCTTGTTATCTTACACGGCCTTATGTTGGTTTACTGTTTACTTGCCCCTTGCATGGAGATATGTACATACACCAGAGTCAAATTCCTCGTGTGTCCGACACACATGGCCAATAAAGCAGATTCTGATTCAGATTCTGAAAAAAAAGTTCTCCTTTAATTCCTTTACCTTGAAGGGACAAATGTGTCATATCCGGTGTTGTTCACGTTTTATTGACATAGCAGAGTCGTTCTAATCTCGTTCGCATCTTTTCTCTCGCGATATGTTTCATACCTTTAGCGTATTTTACGTATGTGAGAAGAGAAACAACTTTATCCTAGAGGCATGAGTGTAACACTCACAGAGGGGGCAATCGAAGTAAGTATAAATAGTAATTTAACCGAATGGTTGTTTCTCCTTTGAATGACTTTATGTCTTGAGGCTGATATTTATTAATGTAGCACTACTAGCTGCAGGATGCTAGCACTGAGTACTAATGATAGGCTATTTAAAGCCTCACAGTTCTATTTACGGTTGCATTAACAGATCAGCATGTTTAAATTTGTTTTACCCCCTCTGCTTATGTCGCGATAAAAAGACTGCATGTTTGATGTTTTTTCCCCCAGTTACATTATCGTCTTAGAACAACGCCATAGTTAAGTGGACAAAATAAAATCTTGCTTGGTCAAGCCTCCCCAGTGTTTTTGGGGGTCCAGAGAGCTGATAAGAGGGTCTAATGGTAATCTACAATAATATTAAATTGGAACTTGCATTGGCAGCATGGTAAAGGAGTGAGACAGGGTGGGTCCACATAGTATGTACCAATAAATCTGCGTGTTTCTACCTAGGCCCTGCACAATGGCTTGCAGGTGGACACTCCCGTGCTGCAGCTGTTGGTAAGTGAATTTAAGGAGTCCATTTTAACCAAGCAATCCAGCCATGTCAAATCTGCTGTCACAATATGTGTAAATTCATACTATGTGAACAGCATATTAGAATATCATAAATGAGAAACAGGTTATGGAAAGAAGAACAACACATCACATACTGTAACCTCTGTTAACATGTCATACCTCTCTCTCCCTCCCTGTTTTTTGTCTTTATCTGTGCTTTTACTATCAAATAATATAACATAAAAGTCTCAGAATTTATGTGGTGAAAGATAATTATATGAAAATTATGACCTGTAATATTTACTTAACTATGTTAATAAGTCCTCATGGAATTGTCATCTCTCCAGTATCCAGCGTGATGATCCAGAGACTTTAGATTGTTGTCGTTTTGCTTGTGAATCCCTTCTATATTTGTGTTTGGTAGAAGAAGTGCCAGATCACTAATACATCAGGCCCACCCAGGTTCCGACTCGCAATGAGTGATGGTCAGCACTCTTTGTCTTGTGAGTATCTTGCTGTAACCAGAAAATGTTCACACTGTGGTTTTGGCTTGCTAAGGCACTGAATGATCTCTAGTGTGTTGGCAGCAGACTGACAGACATGCCTGTGCTCCAACAAGGATAATATTATGAATTATAAATACAGTAGTTGAGCTTTGGAAGATTCTCAGAAGATAGTAATGTAGATGTACCTGAACATATTTGGATTTATGTGTGCAGCCTTCCTGCTGGCCACTCAGCTAAACCATCTACCAGAAAATAACCTCCTGGTACCAAACTGTGTGTGTATTTTGAAGAAGACCATCACCAGCACATTGGCAGATGGCAGGTATTGTTTTTTTTCTTAGTTTTTTTTCTTTCTGTTTGCTGAATGTAATCTCCTTTGCCCTCATATATCTTCCACTTGGGTTCCAGGCGTGTGGTAGTTGTGACAGACATGGAGATATTGCAGTCTGCTGAGGAAGCTGGAAGGAAGATTGGAAATCCTACTCCGTATAATGCAGAGAGTATGATGGCTCTTTTAAAATGTGCATGCATGATGTTAGAAAGACTAATTAAAAAAAAAAGCTCATTCCGACAACCTTATGTTCACAATTGAATTTGCAGGTAGGATGTCAGCTTCAGAGAATTTGTTATCAAGCACCTCTGTCTCAGCATCACCTCCACCTGCTGCCAATCCCGGGCCCTCCTATAAAAACAACAGCAGTGAGTGTCATTCTAAAGATTTTACATACAAGTTCATTCTTTTGGCTATACGATTTTCTTGTTCATGAGATCTTTTGTTTTTTTGTTTTTGTTTTAGTTTTTTTGGATGGATTTTTTTCCATCTCAAGAGAGAGATGCATAAACAAATAATGTTTATGTCCATGGGTATTAATGTGCTATAGATAAACACTGCTATTTTGCTGAGCAGTTTACAGAAATGAAATGCCACATAAATAGAGACAAGCTCTTTTTTTCTTTATTTAGTGCTTAGATTTACTGACCTTTAGGTCTTTACTTAACCTAAATACAGTTTCCTCTACTAGAAGTCACTGAATTTATTCTTTTTGTTGGAGTTGTGCTCAAGGAACTCATGATGTATAAAGTGGGGCAAATAAGTATTTGATACAATAGAAAAATAGAACTTAATATTTGGTACAGAAACCTTTGTTTACAATTACAGAGGTCAGAAGTTCTTGGTACTGCTTAAAGAGGATCAAACCAAATTTATGAGTTAATTTTCTGGTCTGAGATATCAACATGAGTGTTCTGTTTGTTTACCTCCATCATTAACTCATGTGTTGTGCTTTTGTAAGAATGGAGCAGTAGACGAAATCTGAATAGTTTGAAAACATAATCTCACCAGCAGAGGGAGCCATATATCCTTTAAAGCAAGGCTGCTGATGAATGATTTGAGGCACTTGCATTACTGTTCTACATCAGTAATATGGGACCAGCAGCATCTTTGTTGCTCGTTTTTAGTCTCATTTACCACACTTTAACCAACCCCATCAACTAAATAGCAAATTTTGGTTTTCTTTCCTTTTGATATTTATAGCATTCAATGCTCAAAGGCCTCCAGCCTGAGTGTGGGATAAGAACCAGGTGCAAAAGGATGACAGATTACAGCATGGTTTTCAGCCAGTATAATGCAACCACAAGAAATGTGGAGTTAATGGAAACTGCAGTTCCTTCAGCTCAGCTGATTTTTTTTTTTTCATATCACATTGTGCACATTTATCATGCTTATTGCACAGCTATTGCATAGGAAACTGTCTTGTTGCCCATTGACCACTGCGGCTGGTGTGGTCCATAACTCCTTTCACTGTTTTACCACCAACCAGTTTTTATATCAGAATAGGACCCCAAAAGATGGTTGGTTTCCTGCCAAAATGGCTGGTGCCATATATCATATCTGAAGTAGCCTGTGATTTATTGGCTCTTCTTTTATTAGCTTAGCCTTTGTTTCGCTCAGTTATTTTATACCACCAACTGCTCTCAGCGTCGACATTGATTTTTATGTGGCAGAAACATACCCAGTAGTACTCTTCAGTGGAGGATGTGGGCATGTGGGTGGATAATGAGCACTTGGTATTTTTTGTGTGTTTGTGTGAGTGTAGGTGTGTATCTGTATGTGTGCGTGGTGACTGAGGGAGCTTGTGTGGGCCGATGGCTCCTTCAGTTCATGACTTCATGAATATTGTGTTGTGGACTGGGCCCCGCATTAAGTAGTTCATCAGACTCTTTTCCTCATTATATCCTTTGATCCATATTACCTCAGAGATCTTGCCAGATACAGAAAACCTGCTGCTCTCTTTAATTGTTCTGTTGATGAAATGCGCCTGCATTACTCTTTAGAGCCAAAATCAAGTCTTATGCAAAAAGTCTCACTGTTTTCTCCTACTTCACATGGCTCAGTGTTTGATTACTTTCCAATATTTTTTTGTAAATCAATACATTTGTGTGCATTCACAAAATTGCTAAATGCCACGAATAAAGTTTTACCCAAGAGCGTTGGCTGATATAATGACTAAGGAGTCTGCTGTTTTATTAGAGTGTCTGGGTTCAAGCCTCTGTAGAGACTTCAGTCTTTAAGCAGCACATTGAATCCCTGGGCACTTTCATTTGATAACTGCTAACGCCTTGTTTGTACTCGTCTCTTCCCAATTTCTTAGCTTTTAAGGGGGATGCAAAAGAGAGCTTACACCTGATGGCCAGAACTCATGACACATAGCTTCTCAACTGTCCCATAATATGTAGAAATACGGTAGTTCAATATGAATTTCAAGAAATGACCTGATAGCTAATGACTGCTGCTCCACTGCCAGTTGGAGCCCAATTAACCATTATTAACAGTAGATGAATAAACAAGTTTTTATTATTAAAATAATAGAACAAAGGAATGTAGGAGTAATAACAAGAATAGTAAAATAAAATCTGTTATTTTTCTGTGAAGGCTGCAGGTACAGTATGTCCTTACTTTTCAGGCTCTGGCTCGATTTTGTTGGACAAATAACAATCCCCGCTGATCAGCTAGTTAGGACAATCATTTTCCCTGAATGAGCCAAGATATGCTTACAGCAGAAAAGGAAATAAAAAATATCTGTGGCTGCTGAAGAAAACATTTTTTTTTTTTAGTGATTCATGCATGATTCAGTTTAAACAATTCTAATCAGTGTGTTTTGGATAAACATGAAAAACATTTCAGTAGGTACTTTGCTCAATCTGCAGTACTGTAAAAATATTACAGTACTGCTATTTCTACAACGGTCCATTTGCTTGCTTCTTAACTTTCCTATCAAATCAGCTGACCAGTCACTGAACAGATTCCGATTGAAATTGTGTTACAGGAGCCGTGGTTCCTCACTCCTCCTTACTACTTGTCTTCCCTGACATGCATTTAAGTATCAGAACATCCCTGGTCAACATCCTTTGATCAATTTCAAGGTCAACAGAGGGAGGACGGGAGGATGTGGAATTAGTCGAATGAAAAGCATCTGTCATCTGTAGTGACCTCTGACATCCTTGTAATTGGAGGATGTGGTCAGAGAAGATTTTTCTCTGGTGTCATAAGAGTTTGTAGAATTAATTTAAAGTTTTTTGAGCACTTAAGTATTTGAGAATGTCACTCAAAAGTGGCATACTTCCTCAAAAAGAAAATCTCTAAAACATCTACATTTTCATCACAATTTTTATAATCTCAAGTTAAAGTAATGATTTTTTTTTTTTTAACCGTAGCTGTAGAGTCAAGGGGTCATCACACAGTAGTCAGCAAGAGGTCTGTTACCATTTAAATATTTATCGGCAGATATCACTTAAAATAGACTGCCTTCAAACTGCTTTGCACATGATATTTAAATTCTAAAAAGAGGTCTACACTTGCTGAAGTGCATTTAAAAAAACATTCTCTGCAGGTTTCCCTTGTCCTAAGAAGTCTCTCTTCTCCTCTCCATCTCTCATTAACGTACACACACTTTTACACACTCGCTTACCTATTCACTGTCTTTTTTTCTTGGCTGTATATTTTCCTCTTTCTCTCTTCCTACATTGCCTTCATCACCAGGCACTTTTTACAAACAGGCTGTTGAATACATTGTTGGCATACATATTAGGAGCCTGTACTGATCTTAATCACAAAAAAATGAGGTTCCTTGATAAACCTCCGTGCCCCTTTCTTTGCTCTGTTCTTCAGCCACCTTCACCTGACCGTACCACCACCACCTATCATCTTCCTTTCTCTTCTTTTGCCACTAGCTACTTCCCCCTAATACTCCATCCAGATACAGTGGGTATGAATATTGATGTTAATTACCCCTTGCGTGAAAATAGCTGTTCAACCTGCCATCTCCCCATGGAATATGCCCATCACACATATACACACGCACACAGAGAAGTACACGCCCACAGAGGAAGGCAGCATAGTGGTAAGGATTTGTTGGGCTCCAACACAGGAGCTTAAATCAGTGGTCTCTGTGGAATTGCAAATTTTTATCCTTGACAGTCCTTCTCCTAAAATGCCGTTGTCTTATATGTCCGATCATTCATGCCAAAATGAGGCATTGCATAAAATATATTTTGACAACCACTAATTATCGAGTCTGAATCACTGCTGATGGGGCTGATGCTACTTTTTTGTGGGAAGTGAGATAACACCTTGTGATTCTGTGGGCTGGTCCCAACTGTTCAAGTTTTCTGGCATTTGAAGAATGACATTGCCAAAGATTATAAGAGCTCTGAGCAATTGTTTGAGACAAAGGGAGCTTATTCTTTTTTTTTTTTTGATAGGTGATTTATTTATTTTTTGCATGTGAGATGTTTTAGGTTTGCACACCGAATCGTAACAGAAATTATATAAACATAGACACTCAGTTCATCATAGGACAGCATGCTGTGTTTTTAAAATGTTCAGCTTGATTAATAAGACTTTATAAATGGGTTGGGTTAGTAGTTCATCCCATGTTCTGTCTGACCAGTTATTCTTAACAGGCCACGCTTGAAGGCAGAGTGAGAAGAGAGCTGTCATAGAGCAGGTAGATGATATTGTTTAAAAACAGGGATGGTGACGTAGGTTTTCATGCAGGCTCTTGAGGACCACATTCATAGTCGCACCAAACAACTACATTTTGACCAGAGCTAAAATACATTTTTGTAAAATGAAATCAAAATCTGATGCTAAAATTAACACTGAGGTTTAGGTGATGAAAACCTGTTCAGGAGCGCTCACAGTCGGAGACTAGGGCGACAGTTCAACCCCTCAGCGTGATAATGACCCAAGCCAGCGCTGGAGTGTCTTTGGGAAAAGTGTCTGACTGTCCTTGAGTGGCCCAGCCAAAGCCCACACAACATCTATGGGGAGACCTGAAGATGACAGTTCAGACTCTTCCAGTCCAATGTGATGGAGCTTGTGAGGATCTACCTGGAAGAGGGAAAGAAATAAATGTTTACTTTGGCATTATGTTATTTAACGTCAGTCGGGGGAGAATGGCTTTTTTTTAAAATCCATTTCAGATTAAAGTTACAACATAAAGTGTGCAAAAAATGTCTATTAGAAACACTTATGCTTTTTTTTTAAATACCCACTGAATTCTGTCTTTCACTGACACTAATTATAAAATAACTGGTGCATGGCTGTGGTTAAGACTAATATGAGCCTACTAGTACAGATTTGTCTAGTGTTTTGGCTGTAAGACTAATGGCTAATCCTAATTGTCCTCTTTCCTCTGATTGAAAGGCAAAAGTACAGTACAATAATTACAAAATTAATAATTGTTTTACACTCTTACCCAAAAGGGAAAACAGTTTAATTCATTGGCACAAACTGATAACAGAAAATTGAGTAATTCTACAGAGAGATCTGTTTGGAGGGTTTAACTTTCTCAGGCGTTTTATCATTTTAGCACTGCTCATATGATCAGATAACTGTACAGTAACCAATTTTTTGAAACTTGACATCAACATCAGTTGCTGTTATAGACATATTGTACATGTACTTTGAGGTAACAGATGTCTTGCAGTGTGTGGAACTTCAATGAAGAAGATTATTGAAATGCTACTTTTGCCATATTTGTAAATAAAATTGATCGAGACATTAATTCAGTGGGAACAATTTTTCACACCAAAGTTTGTTTACAAGACTTAAAGATGTTGCATATGTGGAAAGAATTGTGTAAATTCTTATGTGGCCCCAGAGGAACCTGCACAAAATTTGCATCAGGTAATGTCACTTGAGTCAGGGTCAGCTGGGTCTGAAGACAAGTTTGAGAAAACAAATTTTTAATTGTTTGGAAAGAAAGAAAGTTATCAGACCTTTATAGCTCACTCCTCATCTCTAGAGGCTAGTGGGCTGAGGCTACATTAGTCTCTATAAGCATCACCAATCCAAATCTTCAACCAAATCATTGGTGGTCAGTTTGCATTATGGGCAATGTAGTCCCACATTTTGACAAGGAAGAAGAATGTGTGGTATATCTGTACCTATAGTATGTACTGTACACTAGCTTAGACAAAGGTTAAAAATAGTGAAATATGTCCATCACAATTTTCCACAGACTGAGGCAACATCGTCACAGTGTTTTGTTTTGCTTGATGAAGATGGAACCAGCAAATATTTGGTCATTGTCTTGATAAATGACTTGGGTGATAATTCATTTACCAAGATTGTTGTTGATCTCTGATGATTAATAATTTACTCATTTATCAGCATGATTAAATTGCCATCTTGTTCATTTGGAGTTTTCCTATAAGTGCTTCACTTTGTTTCCCAGAAGTCCATGCTCCCCAAGGCAGTGGAAGAGGTTTTGTGGAAAAGTCCCCCATGAAGTTTACACCCACAGAGGCGTCCCCCATGAAGTTTACACCCACAGAGGCGTCCCCCATGAAGTTTACACCCACAGAGGCGTCCCCCATGAAGTACACGCCCAAAAAGGTGTCGCCTGTGAAGTTTACACCCACAGAGGCGTCCCCCATGAAGTACACGCCCAAAAAGGTGTCGCCCGTGATGTTTTCACCTGCAGAGGCATCCCCCATGAAGACTTCACCCATGAAGTTCACACCCGAAAAGGTGTCGCCCATGAAGTTTTCACCTACAAAGATGTCCCCCATGAAGTACACCCCCAAAAAGGTGTCGCCCATGAAGGCTACCAGCGCTTCCCCAGGTTCCACACCAAAAGTGATCCCTATTGCTAACCTCAACCCCTACCAAAGCAAGTAAGTTTACGTGTGTTTGTCTACAGTATGTCTACATGGGCCTGCTTTACCATACATGTATCTGTAAGAGAATTAGAAACAATTACATTTTTTTGTGAATTGTTACAAAACCAGACGTACATTTGTATTCATTCCAGGTAAACTCTGTACTGCAAGCATTTTTTCACTTTTCCCCTTCTGCCCATTTAGTGTCTAAACTACAGTCGCTGCAGAAACTATTCAGTCCCTTTTGCAGACTTTGTTGTGTTGGAGAGTTTATTTTAAATGGCTAACATAGCCATTTTTGGCCATAAATTTACATTCAATAATGCATAATGACAAAATGAAAATATTTTTAGAAATGTTTGCAAACTTAAAAATCTAAAAAAAGATGAAAGCTCTCACTTACAAAACTCATCGAATCATTTAGTACTTGTAGAAGCCCCTTTGACAGCAGTTACAGCTTCAGATTATTGTTCTTTCTGGCAGATCCTCTGAACCTCCATCAGACAGTTAGAGACTAGTCCTGAAGCCTTTCCATCATTGTCTTGTCTTTTTGCTTTGGGTCATTATCTTACTGAACTGTTGCCCCCAGTCTCAGGTCACGTGTATTTTGGGGCAGTTTTTCTTCAAGGACTTTCATATAAGGGGGTTCTCTCTAGCCACTCTACCACAGAGACAAGAGAGCTGTTAAGATGGTTGTCTTTCTGGCACCTTCTTTCATCTCTGCAGAGGACTTCTGAAGCTCTGTTAGAGTGACCATTTTCTTGCTTACATTCCTGACCAACACCCTTCTTGCACTCATTTTGAGTGGATGGCCAGCTCCAGGAAGAATTATCTTGGTTCCAAACTTCTTCCTTCTCACAATTATTGAGACCACTGTGCTCCTGGGAACATTCAAAACTGTAGAAGTGGAGTTATACTTCTGCCCTGATCCTTGCTTCACCACAATTTTATCACAGAGGTCTACATATAGAGTTTCTTGGAATTCATGGCTTAGTTTTTGTTCTGACATGCAAGATGAATTGTGGGATTGCATTTACCTGAGTCTGTACCTTTCTGAACTATGTTCAGTCAGTTCACTTAGCTACAGATGGACTCCAGTCAAGTCTCAATCTACAGTGCCACGGTAAATATTTTTCTAAATGAGAGGTTTCAGTTTTTTATAATAATAAAGTTGCATAAAAATTGTAAACTTCTGTTTTTACTTTGTCAGTGTCGGTTATTGAGTAGACATTGAAAAATGGGGCTTCCATCCATTTATATTTAAATCTGTAGCATAATAAAGTGTGCAAAAAGTGAACTGAATACTTTGCTCTCATGCTGTGCTTCTACTTCCCTGTTTGCTGCCATTCCTGAGTAGCCCATTTGCATGGAAATGAAACGACTGCCCTTGCCTCAGAAACAGACACTTTAATGGCAGGTACTACTGGGTCTTTATGGTCTGCTGCTGAGGTTTTGATCCTGTTATTTGCCCTGGTGGGGATTTGACCAGCCATATTTTTTACCCTTCCTTGACCAGCCATATTTTTTCCCCTTCCTTCCCTGTCACATTTTGCTTACCTCCTCCAGGGTTCCATTTTACAACTGTCCCCCCCCCCACTTGTTATCATTTCATTAGATGACGTCTCTGTCTCTGACATTATAGTCGGCCACAAAAGACAAGAGCATGGAAGATGTAGTTGTCCAGATTAGAATAAAACTATCCTGTCAACTCTCTCTCCATGTTTGTGCTCTGATAACGTAGCCCTGTATGAAATTGCAAGCTGTAAAGATAAATGTGCCTCTAGGTGTTACAATAAACTGATGACTGTTCTAACTTTAAAGTTGTGGAGCAGCCACAGTACAGGCAGTAAAATAGATGACTTCAGCAACTGTGATTCTTCTACATATGTTTACAGGAAATGAAAAGTGCAGCTGTGTCTGTCTGTGTGTGACGCAAAGTGTTACATATAGTGATGCTGTGTATGTGCACATGGTGTTTTATACTTTGTATGTCTGTCTCATCCCATTCTGCTGGTGTTAAGTAATAGCATCTAGAGCAGACTATAATTGGCTTTTGGCTGCCATAAACCTCGTTGTAGCAGTCTTATCCTTACTGCGCAGGGAATGAGGTTCACCCTGGGCCAACAGCTGCTCTCATGATAGGGGATTTAATTGCAGGCAAAGTTATAGTATGAATATCCTCCACTGCACAATTATCAACACAGTCAAAAAGCTCACTGCTGCATAAACCGCCGAGCTCAACTGTCTGTTGTTAAAAACGGAACAAGAAGCACATTTTAAATGCATCCAGGAGATGGCACAACACCTAGTTCATTCTTTGAAAAGAAAGTTGCTGGATATTTTCATGGAACTTTAACAACACTGGAAAAGCTCTCATGCAATTTCCTTGGGAATCGTTCTTTTGCACAGTTGTGTTGCTCATTGATGACTGATGTGAGCTGAGTTGGAACGCTCATTAACCAAAAGTTAAGCTTTTTAAAGTATCTCTTTGGCATTTTTTCTGTCTGTGCTGACCTTTAAAGTGCAGCTCCTTTAGTTAAGTTGCACATAATTGTGTTGGTCAAAGAAAACTTTTTTTTTTTTTTTTTAAATAAGTGCAGAATATAGTGTTCTGTATGTTTTCCTGTAAAATAAATTTGTTGGTGGAAAGAAAAACATGATTGAAAGTGTTCATGTAACTTTTTTTAGATAGAACATTTGCAAAGTTTTGATTTTGGTCAGTCGGCATTTGGGAGTGTTTTCTTTATTAGCAAATCACAATCAGTTTTAATTAAGGTTTTTCAAGTTTGAAGTATTTGGATTTTTTTTTCTTCCAAAATCACTATTATCATATTGTGTGAATAAGTTCTGATATATATTGTAAGTGCTGATTGATTCTTACAATCTACCCTGTGTATATCTCTAGGTGGGCTGTCAGAGCCCGAGTCACCAGCAAGTCCAGTATCCGAACCTGGAGTAACTCTAGAGGAGACGGCAAGCTCTTCTCCTTTGAGATAGTGGATGAGAGTGTGAGTAGAGGAGTAGATAGGTCTGAATATCTATCTGTTGCACATCAACATATGCCACACATGGCTGTTTTATCTATGCAACAAAATGTGGTTAAATGGAAATGTGTTGGTCAACAGGGTGAAATCAGGATCACAGCCTTCAACAAGGAAGTGGACAGTTTTTTCTCTCTCGTGGAGCAAGGCAAGGTGAGCAGAGCCGACTCAGTCGTATCCATCCACACTTAAAGTGATAAGAGCTTCTTGGAAATTTCACGTAAAAGTTATGCACGATTCACGTTGCCCAGAATGGCTGAATCCTTCGAGTAGATGTTTGTATTCAGGTTCTTTCAGAAGGAGCTTCTAGTTGTGGCTAAGTTAAGTTGGTGTCTCCAATGAGTCTGATGGAACAGAACAGCTCCTATTTTAATCAAGTCAGCACTTATGTTGTACACATGTAAGCACAAAATGTATTTTTACATTTTAAAGCAATGTTTCTGCATTCGAATAACAGTAGAGCAAAATAACAATAAAAGTAATAAAATAGAATATGGAAAGCTAGAATGTCATCAAGTGCACAACTGTGCAATAGTAGTAAAAAAAGAATTATAATGATAATAATAATAAAGAATATGTACAAACTATGATAGTAAATTATGTGTGTACCACTTGTGGAAAGTGAAGTTCAGACAGTGGTGACAAGGAGGGGACAGTGACATTAAAGTGACCAGTGTATTTAAGTTGTACAATCGGTCGGTTGAGTAGTCTGACGGCAGCAGCAACAAAACTGCTGGTGGAGCAGCCTGTTGCTGAAGGTGCTGCTCAGGGCACTCCAGTTGTTCTGTAATGGGTGTGAGTTGTTGTCCGTAATGACCAACAGTTTGGTCACCCTCTTCTCTCCCACCTCCCCTACTGAGTCCAGAGATCACCCCCCGGACAGAGCTGACTTTCCTTATCAATGTGTCCAGCCTCTTTCTGCTTGCTGTTGTGATGCAACTGGCCCAGCAGACCACAGGATAGAGGATGGCTGATGCGTGTAACTACAATGATTGCGGGGTACTGGAACGCATCCTAGACATACCTATAGGTGTGTCTCTGTTGGAGCAGACAACACAGTGAGAGAAAAGACAGACAGAGCGGAGATCTTCTTCATAGCACAAATGTGTCTGAATTGTCAAATGTTCAACAGTGGAAAACGTTCTTTGGGAGTGACTTGGTAGCTGAACGGTTACAGTGGATGCTACATAACTGTGGCATCCATGGTCCAGTTTCTGCTGGGGACCTGCGTTTCATGTCCTGCCCCTCTCTCCTCTTGTTTCCTGCCAACCGCTTCACTACCAACTGTCCAATAAACCAGAAAACAAAATAAAATGGCTTAAAGGACTTTTATATTGACCCCTAACACCAACACTGACACCGTATGTTACTAGTTTTAGTTTAAATCCAGGGATGCAAGTGTAATCCATTTTTATCCTTTATCTACTCGCATGTGACGTTTCTTGTCTGCAGTTTTCTTTCTTGTGCATGTCTGCTTATAAAAGCAGATTGGAAACTTGGTTGACTCGTACACTTGGCCAAGAGTTACATGATATTTTAAAAAAGTAACTGAAGAAAGTTGATTCTAACCCAGTTACATAAAGTGCATGTACACACAAGTGATGTTGGACCACAAGGGGATCTCCTAACTGTCATAATGGTAAATAAATAGAGTGTATAGTGTAATACTAGAATTAAAGTCCAACAAGCACTAATGTTAATTTATTGCCACACCAACTGGTTTGAGTCTCGGAGGCAGCATTTGTTATAGGATTGTCTTTCAACCAGCAGGCCATGGTTCAAGACTTATTTATTATTTGTTTATGCAACACTTATTAGTCTTTGTGCTAAAATGAGTGGTGCCTAGTCTGAACACCCAGAACACGACCTTTGCATGTTCCCACATATCTATGCAGTTACAGCCTGGTAGAACACATGCTAAAGCTCAGTCTGGCCCAAAAGGACCCAATAACTCAATTAGCCCCAGCCATCATTTTTCTAGTCACACTGACTCAGGTATGAGCCACTGGCAGTGACTCCCACCACAGCTCCAGCTCCAATTTGTGTCCTCTCCCCTCCAAAGATAAATAAAGGAATGAATCCAACTTCCCTTCATGATCTCAGTATTGACAGAACAGCGAGTGGGTGTGACTGGCTCTGAGCGGCCAGGATGCTTATCACATTAGTTTCATGCTCCTGTCTCTGTGTGGGGTAAATCAGAGAGAGAGAGAGAGAGGGAAACATGGGGGGAGAGAGTGGAAATTTGAGAGATGGAAGAGTAAATGAAGAAGCGTGCTTCGCAGATTGAGTTTAAATTGTACTGTTTAGCAGACTCGCGCTCAGCTGCTTCTTATTTTCTGGTGAATTAGAGAAGTGATGGGGCTGATATGACACTACATCCTAGTTGGACCTGAAGGCTTTTCCATTCCTGC